>NC_057801.1:567108770-567127631 GCF_018294505.1 Triticum aestivum
CCCCGCCTCGCACCACCCCCTGCCCCGGCTTGCCGCCCCGCCACGGCGGCGCCCACCCCCGCCGTCTCCTCTACCGCCGCTGAGCCAAGGTGATTTTTTACTGTTTTTGTGTTTAGGTTTAATTAGATTATAGTGGTAGGATTAGGTTACTGCCAGATTTAGGTTTAGATAATTAGAAGAAGAAAAAAATTGAAAAAAAAGACGAAGTAGAAGAAGAGGAAAAAGGGAAAAAGGAAGAGGGTTGCCGAGGGGATAGATGGTGGAGCCAGTGGGTCCCGACGCCCATGCCGAGAACCCCCGGTCCGAGTGCTGACCCGTCGACCGTGCGTCGCCATACCTGAGGAAAAAAGAGAAAGAAGAAGAAGAAGAAGAAAAAGACACCCCGACCCACACCCCGTACACCCCGACGCTACATCCACGTCCCACAAGTGACACCGTCATCCGGCGTCCCAAAGCAATTGTTCTCGGCGTCGATGGCGGTCGAACACCATTGCGAATTAGGGGGTTAATTAGGGGGTTCCTCAGTGTCGATGGTACCCTAAATAGCAAGTATTGTCAGTGCGAGGTACATGTGGCCATCGGTGTCGGATACTACATCCACGTCCCACAAGTGACACATGGGTCCTGCTTCCAGCAGCAACAGTTCTCGGCGTCGATGGCGGTCGAACATCATTGTGAATTTGTCTAGCAGCCTCAGAGATGACGATTGAAAGCTAAGTGTTGAAACTTGAAACACCCAAAATAACTCAAGTTGGTTTGGTTGTTTGAAATTTCAAAACTTGGCTTTAATCCTCATCACAGAGGCTGCCAGACAAATTTGCCAAGGTGTTCGACCGTCATCGGCCATCAGAACTATTGTTGCGGGACGCCGGGCGCCGGCTTCACTTGTGGGATGTGGATCTAGTGTGAAACACCGACCGCCTCATGTACCTTGCACCGATGGTAGTTGCTATTTAGTTTATCCAAGGACGAGCGGGTTAGAGGGTTCCTCGGTGCCGATGGTACCGTAAGTAGCAAGTATCGTCAGTGAGAGGTACATGTGGCCGTGTCGAGTACTTGCGATGTTACTCATCTTTCGATTTAAATATGCAGTTATTTCGTTGCTGCGAGGGTCTAGTATTCGACGAGCTCCGCCCCTGCGTTCGTTGGTGAGCACAAATGACATCTTCTCCTCCCCCCTTCATTTGCTCTGTTCCGGTCTTCATGCCGATGAAACTTGTTAGCTATAGGTGTCAATCATCACTATGCGTAACCACTATGCGTCTCCCGTTCGAAAGGGTTACATCTATAAATATGCATGCATTTGCATATTTATAATCGTGATTCTTTCGAATTGTCCAACATTATCCATGGATAGCCCGAGTATGTGTAGGTTGGATTCATTTTCCCACATGCTCTGCTTCGGATCTGATGCAGAATTTTGTCAGTGCCTCCCTATTGTTCTCCGGGTACACATCCTCTCTGCTTATTGTCGAGATGTGTATCAGGAGAACAACGGGGAGGTGCTGCCAAAATTTTGCATCGGATCCAGAGCAGAGCATGGGAACAACGGTTAAGTTTTGTCTAATGTTTTGCTTTACAAATGGATACTTAGCTTATTTTCCTCCTAAATGGCATAATTACCTAAGTTAGATAAACAAATGAGCTATACTTAGCTTATTCTGTTCATTTATGACATACTTAGCATACTTAGGTCAAAAATAGCATGATAATCTTTGTTACCTCCAAAATGATATAGACTTAGCTTATTTTCCTCGAAAATGACATAATAACCTTACTAAGCTCCAAAATGACTTATTTACCTAGTTTAGCTCTAAAATGACCTACACTTAGCATTTTTACCTAGCTTAGCAATAACATGACATTTTTACTTACCTTAGTTAGAAGAAGAAGAAGATAAAGAAGAGGAGAGGAGAAAAAGAAAGAGAAGAAAAAAATCTTCTTCTTCTTCTTCTTCTTCTTCTAACTAGTCTTCTTCTTCTTCTTCTTATAACTTTCATCTTTCCCAATTTGCAGATTTGCTTTACATGAGGAAGGCTTGGATTCATGTAGTGTACTATTCTTCTGGTGCTTCCTTGTTGTTTATGAAAACTTGTTTGGATATGTATGTCTATATGGATATGTTGTTGGAAACTTATTTGTGTTTATGTATATATGGATATGTTGGACTTTGTTGAACTATATTGTTGGATTTGATGAAATATGTTGTTGGACATGTTGTTGGATATATTGGATATGTATGCATGTATATCTGTGTTTGAAACCATGTCTAATTAATTGGATTAAAATAAAACAGGGGATGTATAGCCTCTTTGCCGTTCGCTAGCCGACGGCAAAGAGCTTTGCCATCCGCTAGCAGACGGCAAAGAGGACACATGGCAGTCACCTGTGCAAACTGGGAACACTGGCTGCCTATTTGGTTATTTTGCTGTCTACAAGCGAACGACAAAGTGACCAAATAGGCTGGCAAGCAGGGCCATCTATGTCGTCTGCTGGCAGACGACATAGCTGGCCACGTGGTAGCTTCCCAGTGTTGCCCTAGCTAAGCTCTTTGCCGTTTGTCAGCAGACGGCAAAGAGCACCGTTAACCCCCTAACGGCTCTCACCCCACACCACTGCCGTCCGTCGTTGTTGCCGTTTGCTGGCCTCGGATAGCGGACATACAATCCTTTGTCATCCGTTTCTGCGAAGCGGACAACAAAGAAGGCCTTTGCTGGCACGTGTTCAGCCGGACTGTTTGCCGTCCGCTAGCCGACGACAAAGGACTTTGCCGTCCGGGATCTGTGCCTTTGCCGTCCGCCATGGCGGACGGCAAAGAAGCTGATTCTAGTAGTGTTGTGGTGGGCCCATGGCAGATGCCATGGGATGGCTAAAGAGAGGAGGAGGCTCGAGGGCATTGGTGGGTTCTAGAGGTGGGGTTGGCATGAGCGAGCGCGGGACGCAATACATACCCGGGTCTGGGGCTCTCCGGAGAGATAACACCCCTAGTCCTGCCGAGTGTGGTTGATATGCGATAGTACAAGGTTGCTCCTGGAGCTGTATGGAGGAGGAAGGAAGGCTGGCCAAGGCTTAGGCTGCTCCTTCTCCTTGGGTGGATTCTACTGACGGGTGGCTAATCTCTTTATCCTTGCTTACTTGCTTGCCCGTGTATGCGAGGGCTCCTGGGGGTTTTATAGGCCAACCCCCTAGGGGTACAATGGTAATGTTACGAGTTCGTGGGTCTGGGTGATCAGCATGTGTGGACCCGGGCTGGGACCCGTTGGGGGCATGTGGTTCGCCGGGTTCCCCTAGGTGAGGGCCCCGCGTGCCTAGGGGGACTGTGCGCCGTCTTGTCGATCGTCAGGGAGTGGCCGAGTCGAGTCGTGTACAGTGGCGCTCCATCAGGTCGCCGCTTGTTGTTGTCAGCAGTGACGACGGGCGCACTGTAGCCACGCCGGCCCTGGTCAGCGGGTAGGTGAGGGGCACTATTGCCACGCTCCGGCTGACCAGAGGCATGGGTGGGGCACTGTTGCCTTGGTCATCAGTGGATGAAGACTTGTCCCATCGTACGACCTGGATGGGACGGGAGCTGACCCGTGGCTGGGTTGCGGAGCACGCCACGGGTGGAGCTGGCTTGTGGAGGAAGTCTTAGTCGTGCCGGGTTCGCCTATCTTGTACTGGTTGTCGAGGCTGAGTCAAGGTGCCTGGCCGGGTCGGAGAGTTCAGCCGGGTCACGGGGCCTGGCCGGGTCGAGCGACCTGGCCAAGCGCGTGCCGTCTTGAGGGGCGACGCCAGCACCGTTATTTTTTAAAAGGATCCAGGTTCCGTTGCCTGCCCGGGGTTCATCCCCCTGACAGTAGTCCCCGAAGCTGTGAAGGTCCGTGTCTTCGGATGGGAGAGCCTTCACAGTTTCCCCCTTGATCAGGAGGATTCTGTGAGCGTCGGGTCCGGCAACACCCACTGTGTGCCGTTTTTTTGGAAACCGGATCGCGGCATCCCGGCTGTGGCGGGAACCAGGAGTCCATCGAATCTTGGGGCAATCCCTCAGGCTTCACGCGGGCGCCACGTGGTGCCCGGGAATCGGAGGGGCCTAACAGGCCACACGCGTGATGGGACTGGGCGACGGGCTGGGGCCCACCACCGCGTGCACTTCGCCCACGCATGCAGATTTATTGCTGCATCCGGGGGTCGGTTGCTCTTCCCCGTGCAGTTATTGCACGCGTACGTGCGCACTTATTGTGGGGTAGTGGTAAAGGCGAGCGCAGACGATCCCACTCCCCCATGTTCAAACCGAGGGCTATAAATTGGGGCGAGGGGGGCGGCGGACATTATTCTCGGCCGCGCCACCCTGCCTCTTCGCCCTTGCTCTGCTTCTTGCGACCGCCGCGCTATGATGCCCGCTGCGTCGAGCAGAGCCTCATCATCATCCATCGTCTTCCCTTCTCTTGTCTCTGCTGATGGCGCTGCCGTCGAGCTCCTGGATAGGCTCGACTGTCACTGTCGAGGACATCACCCATCTCCGCTCGTCCCGACGCTTGCCACGGGAAACGGAGGTCGTCGTGCACCTGCCGCGTGGCGAGCAGAGGCCACAGCCCCAGGGGACAGAGCGCGTGGTCTTCCTCTTGCATTTCGAGCGTGGGTTTGGGCTGCCAGCGGGAACCTTCTTCCGCACATTCTTGGAGTTCTTCGGGCTCCAGCCCCACCATCTTGGCACGACGCCATTGTCCAGCTATCGGGCTTCGTCACCCTCTGCGAGTGGTACCTGGGGGTTGTAACACCCACGATGCGGCTATATCTCCCACATGTCGAAGCACGACTTAGAGGCATAACCGCATGGTGGTTTTGTCGCAAGAAGGGTCATCTTCACACAATCCCATGTAATGAATAAGAATGAGATAAAGAGTTGGCTTACAATCGCCACTTCTCACAATGAACATATAATTCATACATCATTCAGAGTACACACATAGTCCGACTACGGACGAAGCCAAAAGAAAAGAAGATAACCCAACTGCTAGATTCCCGATCGTCCCAACTGGGCTCCACTACTGATCAACATGAAACGAAACATAGCAACGACCAAGGTCTTCGTTGAGCTCCCATGTGAGCTCGGTTGCATCACCTGCACTGGTATCATCGGCACCTGCAACTGTTGGTAATATCTGGTGAGTCACGAGGACTCAGCAATCTCAAAACCCGCGAGACCAAGACTATTTAAGCTTATGGGTAGGAAGTGGTAAAGTGGTGAGGCTGTAGCAGTGACTAAGCATATATGGTGGCTAACATACGCAAATAGGAGCGAGAAGAGAGCAAGCGGAACGGTCGTGAAGCTAGCAATGATCAAGAAGTGATCCTGAACTTCTACTTATGTCAAACATAACCCAAAAACCGTGTTCACTTCCCGGACTCCGCCGAGAAGAGACCATCACGGCTACACACGCTGTTGATGCATTTTAATTCATATCTAGTGTCAAGTTATCTACAACCAGACATTAACAAATTCCCATCTGCCTATAACCACAGGCACAACTTTTGAAAGATTATACCCTGCAGGGGTGTCCCAACTTAGCCCATGATAAGCTCTCGCGATCAACGAAGGAATAGACCTTCTCCCGGGAAGACCTGATCAGACTCGGAATCCCGGTTTACAAGACATTTCGACAATGGTAAAACAAGACCAGCAAAGCCGCCCGATGCACCGACAAATCCCGATAGGAGCTGCACATATCTCGTTCTCAGGGCACACCGGATGGGTCAGCCTACGAGTAAAACCAGCCCTCTAGTTGCCCCGAGGTGGCCCTGCAGTCTGCCCGTTTCGGACCAACACTCGAAGGAGCACTGGTCCGGGGGGGGGGGTTAAAATAAAGATGACCCTTGAGTCTGCAGAACCCAAGGGAAAAAGGCTTAGGTAGGCAAATGGTAAAACCAAGGTTGGGCCTTGCTGGAGGAGTTTTATTCAAAGCGAACTATCAAGGGGGTCCCATAAATCACCCAACCGCGTAAGGAACGCAAAATCCGGGAACATAACACCGGTATGACGGAAACTAGGGCGGCAAGAGTGGAACAAAACACCAGGCATAAGGCCGAGTCTTCCACCCTTTACCAAGTATATAGATGCATTAATTAAATAAGAGATATTGTGATATCCCAATCATAATCCTGTCCATCATGGAGCAATCTTCAACTTCACCTGCAACTAGCAACGCTATAAGAGGGCTGAGCAAAGCGGTAACATAGCCAAGCAACGGTTTGCTAGGAAGGGTGAAAAGGTTAGAGGCTGACATGGCAATATGGGAGACATGGTAAACAAGGGATAGGCAGCGCATCATAGCGATAGAACGAAGCAACTAGCAAGCAAAGATAGAAGTGATATCAAGGGTAAAGGTCATCTTGCCTAAAATCCCGATAGGAAGAAGAACGAGTCCATGAAGAAGACAAACGAACGTAGTCGAACGAATCCTCACAACTCCGGAACGAAACCGACGCTAACGAGAGAAGCAAACCGGAAAAGAAGCAAACAACATGGTAAACACACAAGCATAATCATGGCATGATGCATAATCAAGTATGATGCATGTCCGGATTAAAGAGGCATGTCATGGCAAGGTGAAGCAAACGACACTACAAATTTAAGTGGAGCTCAATATGCAACTCGTTGCATATTGACGAAACACCACATTCAAATATTTAGTTCTCTCTCGGTTAGGTACCCAACAATATTAAATGTTGTTATAAACATGGCAAGAGGGGTGGCAAGCAAACCACCTAATTAGGCAAGTTTAAATGAGGCCGGAAATAACAAACGATAATTCCGGAAATCCCCATATGTCATTTAGTAGTTTAAAGCAAACACAATTTTAAACATTTTAAATGTTGTTATCATGATGCGGATGACAATGCAAGTTTTATGCAATTTTTATGAAAATGTTGACATGAGCATGATAGGGAGCATTAGTCGCCATGGCGGAAGGAAAAAGGTGCCACGGCGGCGAAACAGAAATGGTGCCACGGCAACATTCCGAAAATGATGCCACGCCAACATATCGGTTCCGGTAGCTCACGGAGATACCGGTGCAAAGGAAGGCGTGCGGATGAGCGCAACATACTAGAGATGGTGGGGTTCTCCCGACTTCCGGGTTCCCACGGGACGGGGGCATGGAAAACGAGTGACAATTCGGACACGGTGCAAACATATGGTACATCTCATACAACACATGCATTCGTTCACGGGCGGTCGCCTCGGGGTTTATACCTTCGAAGCGTGCATTCGGGGCGGAACGAGTTCGGAGCGGTGTAGAGGAAGTAGGCGTTCACGGGACGTCGTGGAAGTAGTTGTACACGGCGTCGGTAGAGGAAGTAGTCGTACACGGCGGCGACGGTAGTGGAAGTAGTCGTACACGGCCGTAGATGTTCGGCGTCGTCGGTAGAGGTACTTGGCGGACCATGTAGTCGAACTTGGCGCATCCGAAGGGGTACTTGATGAAATCCACCTCGGATGTAGTCATACCCGTGTAGTCGGACTTGACAAAAAAAATGCACACCGGCTGCAGTCACGGTACTTGGTGAAAATCCGAAGATGGCCTTGGCGGATGCAAGCAGCAGCACAGGGCTGGCAGAGGCAACGCGGGACAAGGGCGAGGCGACGCCGCGGGGTTGCGGGAGGCGAAGCCACAGGGCTGCGCAGCTGCTGGGGTTCCGACGAACTCCGGCCAAATGGAGGGAACGAGCGGCGGCGGATCCAGCTAGTAAGAGGCGCCGGCGGCAGGAGAAGGGGAGGCGTGGCGAAGGACGGCGGCGAGGGAGACGTGGCGGCGGAGGGAGACTCGCGAGGGCCATGGCCAGAGGGAGAGGCTGAGGGGATCGAGCGAGGGGAGGGTTCGATGCGTGCGGCGCTGGAGGAAGATGGGGATCGAGCAGGAGGCTCTCCCCTGCGCTAGGGTTAGAGGGGGCGCGGCTGGGCCTTGGGCCGGCTTAGGTAGAGAGGAAATGGCCAGAGGCCTGACTGCTGGGCTCTCTTCTCCCTCTCTCTTCAAAACTCTTCCAAAAACAGAAAAACAAAGAAAGAAAGGGAGAGAAAAGAAATGAGTGGACAAGAATTAGGGCATGAGGGTAATTTTCCCGGACTTGCAAAAATATGCTCGTTCCAAGAAAAATAGAAAAGAGGCACGAATGCAAGATTTAAATTCAAACTCATTTGAATTTAATTCAAATGGGTTTGAACGGAAGTGAGGGTTTTGGAAAGTCCAAAAATGTTCGGATTTTTGGTGGAGCTCCGGAAAATGATGAAAGAAATATTGGCAAGGTTGGAGACCAAACTTGAAGCAGAAAAGGAACGAAATTATTTTTCAAGTGTGTTTTGGTGATTTCCGAAATAAAGAAATATTTAATATAGCTCCCTAATATTAGAGGATATGTTATAAAGAGAAGTCACCATGTGAGTATCCCTCGATTTAAATGGACCGAAGGATCCATACAATTTATTTAGATGAGTTTTTAAAATTAATGATATATTGACGTGATGCAATGCACATGATGCAGAGATGAATGCAAGAACTAAACAAAATCACACAACGAAACTCGGAGTAGCTGGAAGTCTTCTGGAGCGTCGTTCTCGGGGCGTTACAACACTCCACCACTACAAGAGGATCTCGTCCGGATATCTAGGATGGCACCGGAGGATATCGGAAGAGCAAGAGAGGAGGTAAAGCTAAGTTGCTTCTTTGACAAACGAGTGAAACCAACGAACCTTGAGAGGTTGAAAAGTTGAAAGAGAGAACACAATGGAGTTGAACACAATTGAGAGCACTATGGTAGAAAATAGAAACAAGGAACACCATGTGAACCTTGGAGGTTGCAAAGCTATGAATGACGAGTACAATGGACAAGAAGGAATTGAAATCACTCTGGTTGAAACGAGATAAACAAGGAACAAGGAAGATCAAAATCGGACAACACTCCGGTTGAAAAGAGATGCAAGACTTGATATGATGAAAACGAACTTGAAGAGGTGACGCAACACTCCGGTTAAATGGATAAGCAAGAAAAGAACACGATCCTCACAATTCGCGATGATGAGTGAAGAGAGCAACATCACAATGCCTTCGGAAGAAAGAATAGAAGATAGATCATTTGAATAACAGAATGGAGAAGAAAATGCCAACTTCTGCCACAAATGAGCTTGGAAAGCACCCTTCCAAGAAGGTTATAACGGAGTTGTTGGAAAACCAACAACGAAACGAATAAGCTTGTAGTGGGCTTATGGAAAACATCTCAAAATTATGAGGTGACAACCGGCCACTAACGGAAACAATTGCTTGCTTGAGATCAACGAAGAGATGAAAACTGCTTTTGCCGAGAGGATAGGAGAAAAACTTGGACCATTGATAAGCACCACAATACAACATTCCTTAGGGAAGGCTTTAGGTGAAATCTATACCAAGATAACTCCAACGGAGAGATTGATGGATTTAAAATACCTCGTTCTTGACAACATATGAATCATGAAACATGAAGGAAATTGTCAAGAGTGACATAACACCATCTCAAAAGATAAGATAGAAGGAATTGCACTTCAGAATGCAAGATGAAGAATGTTTGAATGCCTCAAAACAAAACATGTGTTGAGCACCATGTTTAATTTTTGAGTATAGCTTGGCGGATCATAACTTCGAGAGAAAACTTGAAGAAAAATTGAAGAATGAAAAGAATCCTTGCTGAACCACCATGTTGAGCCTCCATGAAGAACTCCGGTAATAAAAGGATGATAAAAAGAAAGAGAAGTTGACAACACAAGATGAAGCCTTGCAATGATTTAGATGAAGCTTCGGGACGATATAACCAAGAGAACTTGGAACTCCAGAAAGAAAAGATGAACACTAGAACCGAGAATTACTTCATCATGAACAATCTCTGGAAGAAAAGAATTGAATCACCTAGAGGAAATAAGAATAAGATTTATTGTATGCTTATCCTTCATCAAATTAAATTGATGACAAGCAATGAATTTGGCACACTACTTATTCTCGTAGAAAGGATTAAGATAGATATGGCGCAAACTTGAGAAGGTATAGATGGAACACCGGTGGGATTTGGAAACAATGAATGAATTGATATGATAACGAAAGAAGAGGAATGTTGAAAGAACCACCGTAAGAAAAGAAAGGATAGCAGAACACCGGGAAGAGTTTGAAAACAAACGAAGATACTTGAGAAATTTAGATACATGAGAACGAAGGGGTCATGAACTGATTAGAGGATATTTGGACGATGCACCGGAAGAATTCAAGAACGAGAGTTGAAAGTTGAGAATGAATAATTCTGAGATGATGGGCTCCAGAGAATGAAACTGAAAAGACTCCTAAAATGCCCCGGATGGGTGAAAAGAATTCTCACAATCGAAAGCAATGATGAGAGGATGGCATCAAGCTAGAACCATGAATCTCTGGAAGAAAGGGTAAGGATTTAAGAGGAACTCTTCTTCGGTCTTCAAAATCCAAGAATGACGACGAGAAACACTACCATGAATGGTTGAGACACTCCAGAATTAAAATTATATAGGTTGAGCCAACGACGAAAGAATTTGAAAGATCTTGGAGAAAGACATTTGACTGATGATAATTCATTCTTACATCAAACTTTGAAATGAATTTGGGAATAACTCCGGGAGAATTAGAAGAGTGAGGTAAGATCCTGAAAAAGACCTGTGGGTTAGGGCCCACTAAAAAGATACACCATTGAACGATTGATTGAAAGGGGGATTGCACCGGTTGAATTAAATGACTTGAATGAGATAACAACCTCAAAATAACTTGAATGGATTGAGAATGGAAACACGAATTTTCTGAGATAATCTTAAGCACTACGTATAAGAATAGAGAGAGGTGAACAATTATGAGATGCACCGGCATGGGATAGCATTTGAATGAGGATAAGGATATGATCAACACCGAAAGCTTGAGGTAAATCCACCAGAGAAGAAAAATAACGAAGAATGATGAACTTGAAGCTCCATTAGTATCTTCTTGAGAATCACCAGATAAGAACATTGACGGAAAAGAATGGAGAGTCTTCCCATCAAAAAAATGGATACCCGATTAAGAAATTTGAGTCCTTGAAGTTAAGGGTGGGAGGGCGGGAAAACAAAGGCAACTTGGGATGGATGAAACAAACACCATTGAGAAAACTTAGAATTGATCTTGCGGATGTTGAGATGATCGGATCCACTTGAAGAGAAGCACGCCAGTTGGAAAAGAATTAACATGACGATCTCGATGATCAAGAAGGATTAGTATTCACATAGCAATATGAGAAAACCATTTAGGAAAGGTATGGATTCAACATTTGACTACAAAGCAACTCGAATACCACAAATAAAACAAAACAAAGGATTTGGCTTGCAGAATAAGCCAGAACAAACATATGATAGAGATTCCGTCCGAAGTTTTCATGGTGGGGCCCACACGGACTTGAGTGTACAGCACCATCATGTACAAGGCAGTGCACATGACATACGAAGTGTCCCCGAACCAGCATAGCCAAGGGTTCTTTAAGACACAACGAGACCACTGTAAAAATGACCATGGAAAGGCGGACCACTAGACGTCGAACCCCAATCTCATATCATGCATCTGTCGAAAAGATATTCAAGGAGCTACTTGAATTCCCACCTATAAAACTCCAGAAACTTTCTGGTTATGCAATCTGGTGTTGGGGATACAGGGGAAGCAATATATATCTCACCCAAAACTAACAATACCTACATCCAAGCTGTATCCATCCGTCAACAGATAACCAAGAAACCTTCGGAAATCATGTACCTCAACCTTCGAAAAGCATCCGTTATACGAGTTATGGCAATACTCTCGAGCTCGCCCCAGTACTGGGTTATCGGGGTTATCTCACCAACAACTGTACAAAAGAGATTTTCGATGTCGGCAAAGCTCAGGTATTCCAGAACTGCAACGATAAAATTATGACGACAACACCTCGGAGCTCAACTCCCCAGGACACTGCCACATAAAAGACAGGAGGCACCAAGAACAATGTTCTTGTCACAAAACCATCGGAACAATTCCAAGATACCCGCGTGATCCTAAATTTTTTTAGTGAAATTTGAGGAGAGGAAAGTCAAAACATCTACGTCAGGAGACCTCACCAGAGCGACGAAGGGACTGAGGAGTAAAAAGAATCCTACTCTCCGATATATATAATCCTAAGACTCAAAACATTTTTTTTGTTCTAGACTCAACAACGCAAGCAAACAATCAAGCAGGGGGCTCCTAAGTCAGGGATGGCTCTGATTACCAACTTGTAACACCCACGATGCGGCTATATCTCCCACGTGTCGAAGCACGACTTAGAGGCATAACCGCATGGTGGTTTTGTCGCAAGAAGGGTCATCTTCACACAATCCCATGTAATGAATAAGAATGAGATAAAGAGTTGGCTTACAATCGCCACTTCACACAATGAACACATAATTCATAGATCATTCAGAGTACACACATAGTCCGACTACGGACGAAGCCAAAAGAAAAGAAGATAACCCAACTGCTAGATTCCCGGTCGTCCCAACTGGGCTCCACTACTGATCAACATGAAACGAAACATAGCAACGACCAAGGTCTTCGTTGAGATCCCATCTGAGCTCGGTTGCATCACCTGCACTGGTATCATCGGCACCTGCAACTATTGGTAGTATCTGGTGAGTCATGAGGACTCAGCAATCTCAAAACCCGCGAGATCAAGACTATTTAAGCTTATGGGTAGGAAGTGGTAAAGTGGTGAGGCTACAGCAGCGACTAAGCATATATGGTGGCTAACATACGGAAATAGGAGCGAGAAGAGAGCAAGCGGAACGGTCGTGAAGGTAGAAATGATCAAGAAGTGATCCTGAACTCCTACTTACGTCAAACATAACCCAAAAACCGTGTTCACTTCCCGGACTCCGCCGAGAAGAGACCATCATGGCTACACACGCTGTTGATGCGTTTTAATTCGTATCTGGTGTCAAGTTATCTACAACCGGACATTAACAAATTCCCATCTGCCTATAACCGCAGGCACATCTTTTGAAAGATTATACCCTGCAGGGGTGTCCCAACTTAGCCCATGATAAGCTCTCGCAATCAACGAAGGAATAGACCTTCTCCCAGGAAGACCCGATCAGACTTGGAATCCTAGTTTACAAGACATTTCGACAATGGTAAAACAAGACCAGCAAAGCCGCCCGATGCACCGACAAATCCCGATAGGAGCTGCACATATCTCGTTCTCAGGGCACACCGGATGGGTCAGCCTACGAGTAAAACCAGCCCTCGAGTTGCCCCGAGGTGGCCCTGCAGTCTGCCCGTTTCGGACCAACACTCAAAGGAGCACTGGCCCCGGGGGGTTAAAATAAAGATGACCCTTGAGTCTGCAGAACCCAAGGGAAAAAGGCTTAGGTAGGCAAATGGTAAAAGCAAGGTTGGGCCTTGCTGGAGGAGTTTTATTCAAAGCAAACTGTCAAGGGGGTCCCATAAATCACCCAACCGCGTAAGGAACGGAAAATCCGGGAACATAACACCGGTATGACGGAAACTAGGGCGGCAAGAGTGGAACAAAACACCAGGCATAAGGCCGAGTCTTCCACCCTTTACCTAGTATATAGATGCATTAATTAAATAAGAGATATTGTGATATCCCAATCATAATCCTGTCCATCATGGAGCAATCTTCAACTTCACCTGCAACTAGCAACGCTATAAGAGGGCTGAGCAAAGCGGTAACATAGCCAAGCAACGGTTTGCTAGGAAGGGTGAAAAGGTTAGAGGCTGACATGGCAATATGGGAGACATGGTAAACAAGGGATAGGCAGCGCTTCATAGCGATAGAACGAAGCAACTAGCAAGCAAAGATAGAAGTGATATCGAGGGTAAAGGTCATCTTGCCTGAAATCCCGATAGGAAGAAGAACGAGTCCATGAAGAAGACAAACGAACGTAGTCGAACGAATCCTCACAACTCCGGAACGAAACCGAAGCTAACGAGAGAAGCAAACCAGAAAAGAAGCAAACAACATGGTAAACACACAAGCATAATCATGGCATGATGCACAATCAAGTATGATGCATGTCCGGATTAAAGAGGCATGGCATGGCAAGGTGAAGCAAACAACACTACAAATTTAAGTGGAGCTCAATATGCAACGAGTTGCATATTGACGAAACACCACATTCAAATATTTAGTTCTCTCTCGGTTAGGTACCCAACAATATTAAATGTTGTTATAAACATGGCAAGAGGGGAGGCATAAGCAAACCACCTAATTAGGCAAGTTTAAATGAGGCCGGAAATAACAAACGATAATTCCGGAAATCCCCATATGTCATTTAGTAGTTTAAAGCAAACACTATTTTAAACATTTTAAATGTTGTTATCATGATGCGGATGACAATGCAAGTTTTATGCAATTTTTATGAAAATGTTGACATGAGCATGATAGGGAGCATTAGTCGCCATGGCGGAAGGAAAAAGGTGCCACGGCGGCGAAACAGAAATGGTGCCACGACAACATTCCGAAAATGATGCCACGGCAACATATCGGTTCCGGTAGCTCACGGAGATACTGGTGCAAAGGAAGGCGTGCGGATGAGCGCAACATACTAGAGATGGTGGGGTGCTCCTGACTTCCGGGTTCCCACGGGACGGGGGCATGGAAAACGAGTGACAATTCGGACACGGTGCAAACATATGGTACATCTCATACAACACATGCATTCGTTCACGGGCGGTTGCCTCGGGGTTTATACCTTCGAAGCATGCATTCGGGGCGGAATGAGTTCGGAGCGGTGTAGAGGAAGTAGGCGTTCACGGGACGTCGTGGAAGTAGTTGTACACGGCGTCGGTAGAGGAAGTAGTCGTACACGGCGGCGGCGGTAGTGGAAGTAGTCGTACACGGCCGTAGATGTTCGGCGTTGTTGGTAGAGGTACTTGGCGGACCATGTAGTCGAACTTGGCGCATCCGAAGGGGTACTTGACGAAATCCACCTCGGATGTAGTCGTACCTGTGTAGTCGGACTTGACAAAAAAAATGCACACCGGCTGCAGTCACGGTACTTGGTGAAAATCTGAAGATGGCCTTGGCGGATGCAAGCAGCAGCGCAGGGCTGGCAGAGGCAACGCGGGACAAGGGCGAGGCGACGCCGCGGGGTTGCGGGAGGCGAAGCTGAGGGGATCAAGCGAGGGGAGGGTTCGATGCGTGCGGCGCTGGAGGGAGATGGGGATCGAGCAGGAGGCTCTCCCCTGCGCTAGGGTTAGAGGGGGCGCGGCTGGGCCTTGGGCCGGCTTAGGTAGAAAGGAAATGGCCAGAGGCCTGACTGCTGGGCTCTCTTCTCCCTCTCTCTTCAGAACTCTTCCAAAAACAGAAAAACAAAGAAAGAAAGGGAGAGAAAAGAAATGAGTGGACAAGAATTAGGGCATGAGGGTAATTTTCCCGGACTCGCAAAAATATGCTCGTTCCAAGAAAAATAGAAAAGAGGCACGAATGCAAGATTTAAATTCAAACTCATTTGAATTTAATTCAAATGGGTTTGAATGGAAGTGAGGGTTTGGGAAGGTCCAAAAATGTTCGGATTTTTGGTGGAGCTCCGGAAAATGATGAAAGAAATATTGGCAAGGTTGGAGACCAAACTTGAAGCAGAAAAGGAACGAAATTATTTTGCAAGTGTGTTTTGGTGATTTTCGAAATAAAGAAATATTTAATATAGCTCCCTAATATTGGAGGATATGTTATAAAGAGAAGTCACCATGTGAGTATCCCTCGATTTAAATGGACCGAAGGATCCATACAATTTATTTAGATGAGTTTTTAAAATTAATGATATGATGACGTGATGCAATGCACATGATGCAGAGATGAATGCAAGAACTAAACAAAATCACACAACGAAACTCGGAGTAGCCGGAAGTCTTCTGGAGCGTCGTTCTCGGGGCGTTACAGGGGTCGAGCCCATGATTGATCTTTGGGCGCGCCTCTTCTCCCTGAGGCAGCAGGGGCCGACGGCCGGGGAGTTCGCCGATTACGGCACTGCCGTCATCTCGAAGCGGTCGGGGGCGGACTGCCCCAAAATCCCGCTGGAGGATTCTGCCAAGAAGTGGCAGAACTCCTTCTTGTACGTCCGCAACCTGGGCGTGAACCGCATCAACCTTCCGGTCTTCGCCATCGCGCCGCCGCAAGCAAAGATGAACTAGGGATACTATCCCAGGAACCCGTCGTAGAAGACTCTCAATCTCTACGAGTGGGTAGCGGTGATGGAGACGCGGGAGGGGTTCACCGACAACGACCTCATCGCCGCGTTGAACGCGCGCCGGGTTCTCCCGCTACAGTGGCGCACCTGCCTCATCAGCGAGATGGCCGGTCTTCAAGACCCCAATCGCATGGGGATGGCACGCCTGTCGGTGGACCAGATTGCGTGCCTGGTGAATGACATCTCCAAGACCAACCTTGGGGACGACTGGCGGTTCGGCAAAGCGCTGTACAACCAATCGAATCCGGCGCCTCTGGTGAGTATTTGGTCTTCTTACTTTCCTACTGCGCATCTCCTTGTTCGTCCCGATGCAACGCGGGAGGTGTTTCTGAATGCCATCCGGCATCCTTACGCCCGGGCTCCGTCGCAGGTGGTGCGGGTGGCGTTGGAGGAGCCCACGGCCCATGGCAGAGAGGAGTAGATGAGGTCGATGCCGGTGCTGGGCGTCGCGCGAGTAAGTCCTGCCTTTTTGCCTTCTTTCTCGTGTTTCTTGAGTTGTCGGTCGTGACACGGAGCGGGCGATGCTGACGCCGATTGCCGATGCAGTGATGTTGGGCGGCGGAGGCGGTGGCACAGGCGGAGCCGGGTTGTCGCGGGGGGCGGCGCCGAACCGTCTGCATGGAAAGGACAACATCGCGTCGCGGCCCCGGGCCCCAAAGCGCGCGATGGACCCGGCCGGGAGCTCGAGGCCGGCCAAGAGGAAGTGTGGTGTCGGGCAGGGGAGGTCGGCCCCCTTCCTGGTCCTGCAAGGGTAAGTTTCTCCTCCTATCTGCGTCCGAGCAGTCGAGCCGACTTCGCTTTTGTTCATTTTATCTTTTTCTTCAGGTCGCCGATCGCGCTGGCGAGGGCGGCGGTGGATGCCGCGACCACCGAGGAGGCCACATTCCGCAGGAGCTGGTCCGATTCCGTCGACCGGGTTGAGGAGGAGGAGCCGGCCGATACGTACCTCGTCCTGGACCTGACCAACACCGAAGGCCTGGCCTGGTGGGACAAGAACAGGGCCGAGGCGGAGCTGGAGGTGGTGTTGATTCGGGCTTGGACCGACGCTGCGGCGGCATGGGCGCGAGCCGGCGAAGAGTCGGCATGGCGCAAGATGCCAGAGGGCACGATGGTGGCGGCGATGGTCTTCGAGCCATCGTCGGTGAGGGAGCATGGCCGAGGAGGCCGGGCTGACGTGGTGATCCTCGACCAGGAGGTCGTGGAGGTGGAGGAAGACACCCCGCCGTGGGTCGATGATGTCGAGCAGGAAGGGGACGGCGGAGGCGGCGATGGTGCCGTCTTGGAGGAGGCGCCACGGGTGGTGGTGCCGCAGGCCACCCCAGCTGCCGAGCCGGCGGTGGCGTCGCAGGCCGTCCCCGTGTCCGGGTCATCTGTGGTGCCGGAGAGGGCGGCGGAGGAGGGGCTGGCCGCGGCGGGAGCGGCTAGCGGGGAGCATGCCTTGGTGCCCCGGCAAGGAGGACAACGGGTGGCCGTGTCGCAGCCAGTGCGGAGCGGGAGCGCCGTGGTCTTCGGGCCCCAGACCCAGGAGGAGGCGGCGATGGACGCCGTCAACCGCCACCTGCGCGGACGGACGGACCGGCTTGAGGCCTTCGCCCAGGCCCAGGTGGAGCGGACGCGGGATTTGGAGCGCGCCGTGCTGGTAAGCTTCTTCTGCAGCTTCTTCTTTGTGGGGGCGCACTAGCGCACCCACTGGGTGTAGCCCCCGAGGTTCGGGCCAACTACGTAGTAGTTGGGTCAAATCTTTAGAATGTTGTCTTTGTTTTGATCGCTGCCTTTTTCAGCAACTCAACGCCTACCGGGTCAGCGCCTTCAACCGCCTCCTGGGTAAATACCGGGAGCTCAAGGAGCAGCTCACCGCCAAGGAGGAGGAGCTCTGCGTCGCCGCAGGTATCTTCGTGCTCTTTTCTAGTGGGGGCGCGCTAGCGCACCCACTGGGTGCAGCCCCCGAGATTAAGGCCAACTGTGTAATAGTTGGGCCAAATCTTAAGTCTTGCTCTTTCCTTTTCTGAATCTTCCTTTTTGCAGCTGAGGTGTTATCTCGACAGACCCGACTGCTCCGGGCCGATCATCACACTACAAAAAAAAGACACATCCTGACATTTTGGGCCGAACGAAACTTTTTTCTGTCATACATATGACACTTCTATGACGATAATTGTGACAAAACCCGGTACCATCGTAGATGTGGTGGGCTCCTACTTCTATGACAAAAAATCATGACATAAAATGGGCTTTTCGTCCTGGGCGGGACGGAGACGCAGCTGCATGACATTCTTTGGGCCGTCCATGATGGAAAAAACCATGGTAGAAGCGAGGGCGAGGAAAATTTCAGGGAATTCCCGGTTATGGTGGGTGGTCGGGGGCCGTGTGATGCACATTTCTCTCGTACAAGTACGCGCACGTGTGCGAGGTGTTGGCTCTAACTGAACCCGACCGAGGCGTTGGGCTCTAACTGAACCCGAGCGATTGCACTGTGGGCTACGCGTTACTGAACCCGAGCGATCGATCGATGGCTGTTAACTGAACCCGATCGAGCGATTCCTTTGCTACTGCTGCTAACTGAAGCCGATGGATGCTGCCTCTCTGGATGATCAGTG
>NC_057801.1:567127908-567218282 GCF_018294505.1 Triticum aestivum
ATGAACAGTAGATGGTGGAGGGGTGCCCCTGGAGGGGTGGTTAAACAGTAGCCGGTGGAGTAGCGCATGGTGGAGGCTGGATGAACAGTAGCCCGTGGAGGCTGGAGGAGGTCGACGGTAGCCCGTGGAGGCTGGAGGAGGTCGACGGTGGAGATGAACAGTATCCCGTGGAGTCCCGTTTTGCGGTACGCCACACCCCTCCCGATGAACAGGACCCCCGTTTCGACCGTAGCGCTCCAACACAAGTTCGTTTCATCCGTTTTGTGGTACGCCACACCCCTCCCGATCAATAGGACCCCTGTTTTGACCGTAGGAGGTCCGTTTCCCCCGTTTTGTGGTACGCCAGACCCCTCCCAATGAACAGGATCCCGTTTCGAATGTGGCCAGTCGAACACAAGGCCGTTTCCTCCGTTCTGCGGTACGCCATGCCTTGTTTCCATCGCCTGTTCCGTCCAAGCCCTCCCGATGAACACGACGACACATTCCGTTCGGACCCAGCCAGTTGGCTCCCACGCATTTCGTTGCCTCCCGATGAACACGACGCATTCCGTTGCCTCCCCATGAACACGACGCATTCCGTTGCCTCCCCATGAACACGACGACGACCCTGTTTATCCGTTCCGACCCAGCCATGTACACGAGCCATGGCTGTACATATGCGCGAGTAGGCGTTCGAGACCCCGCTCGTATGTACACATACGTGGCCGTATTTTCTTTCTTGCACACTGGCCACTGTATGTACATGTACATGCTACGTGCATGCCTCTACTACGACACGTACGCGCCTCTACTACGACACGTGCGCGCCTCTACATCGACCAGTATATATGTACGTACATGTTCGCGACCAGAATGACAATGCTACGTACGCTTCGACCAGGTGGGTCCCGGCTGTCACGCACTTCCTTGCGTGCAAAGATGTAGCTGGTGGGTCTCAGCAGTCAGGGGGGCGAATCTTTTTTTGCCCGGACGCACTTCCTTCCGTGCGAAGATGTAGCTGATGGGTCCCAACAGCCAGGGGGGCGAATCGTTTTTTTTGCCCGGACGCACTTCCTTGCATGCGAAGGTGTAGCTGGTGGGTCCCAGCAGTCAGGGGGGAAATGTTTTTTTCGTGAAATACGGTGGCCCGTCCGGTGGGTCCCTGCTGTCAGGTGAAGGAATAATTATTTTGCGCGTAATAAGGAGGCACTTCCTTGCGGCTGCCGTGGACCCAGCTGTCAGCCTCTCCATGCACAGTACTCTACCGATGGAAGTCAGTCGTTGACCATATTGACCACGCCGCAGCGAGAGCACCACGGTGGTGGATGATGGCGAGGCCTAGGAAGGGGACGACGCGGAGCTGGGGAAGACGCAGCAGTGGATGCCCACGCGAAGAGGAGTACGAGGGTTCACTGGTTTGGCTGTGGTGTGAGGCTGCCATCACCGCAGAATAACAGGGGTTGTGGGTGAGTATAGGGATGGCCTGGCTAGCGGTGGGAGTAGTAGGGGGCGGTGAGGCCTCCGCTGTATCACAGCCGGCCATGGGAGGTAGGAGCATGCGGCACGACCGGCGCTGCTTTGGGCGGCTGGAGAACGAAGACCAGAGGTTGAAGAAGCACTACGACCGTTGGATGGACATCGTACGATCACTGGAGTATTGACTAAGTTGACAAAGCCCTCCATCACCGTCAACTTAGTAAGCCCACAAGTCAGCCTGCCACTATACTGGGTCCCAGTTGGCAGGGGAAGTATTCATTTTTTTGCGTAATAAGGAGGCACTTCCTTGCATGCAAAGATATAGCTGGTGGGTCCAAGCTGTCAGCTTCAGTAACGTTTTTTCACGAAATACAGAGGCTCTTTCGGTGGGTCCTAGATGTCAGGTGGAGGAATCATTATTTTGCACGTAATAAGGAGGCATTTCCTTGCGTGTGGCCGTGGACCCAGCTGTCAGCCTCTCCACGTACAGTCCACTTCAGATGCATGTCGGTCGTTGACCATGTTGACCAGGCCGCGCCGAAAGCACCATGGCGGTGGACGACGGCGAGGCCTAGGAAGGGAACGACACGGAGGCAGGGAAGTCTCGGCAGTTGTTTCCCACGCGGAGGGGAGTATGACCGTACGAGGGTTTACTGGTTCGTCTGCCGTCGCCGGAGAATAACAACAGGTGTGGGTGAGTAGAGGGATGCTAGGCCAGCGATGGGAGTATGGTGGGGCGGTGAGGCCTGCACGGCAGCACAGCCGGCCGCGGGGAGGAGGGAGCAGGCAGTCCCGTCGGTGCTTGTTTGAGCGGCTGGAGCAGGAAGAGCAGAGATTGAAGAAGCACGACGGCCGTTGGATGGAAATCCAACAGTCACTGCTTGTGTGTCAACCTTTTTTTAGGAAAGCCTCAAATCTATGGAAAACAACATGCAACCCATATGCCATTATTTCTAATAATTTATAGCCCATTTGCTAATTCTTAAGGGTTTTTTTGGTGCCCATATTCTTTTTGTTAGCATTACAACCCATATTGTGGCCACGGTTAAATTGTTTTACGAAATTTTGCATATTTCGGTGCGGTCTGAACTGTTTTTAATCCCGAAATTTTGAGTCACATTCAAAATGATTATAAAAATAATTGTATATCAATATAAAATCCAACGAATTGTCCATGCATAAAAATAAATGCAATTTAAAATCTCGAAATGAAAAAAAGATATTTGAAACTAATTGCCGGTTTGATGTGTTTTAAAAATGTACAGCCCATTTCTCATTACTGATAGGCCATTTTCTCGGCCAGCCGAATGAAGCTCTCCTTGTCTTGAAAGATTTGCAGCCCAACAGGCCTGACAAAGCGACTTACTTGGCAAATCACAAAAAAACTGGGCTGTGGCCGTGGACCCAGCTGCGGCCGTGGACCCAGCTGTGAGCCTCTCCACGTACAGTACTCTTCCGATGGAAGTCGTTCATTGAACACATTGACCACGCCACGTTGAGAGCACCAAGGCAGTGGAGGACGGCGAGGGCTAGGAAGGGTACGACACGGAGCCGGGGAAGACGCGGTAGTGAATGCCCACGCGGAGAGGAGTACGAGGGTTCACTAGTTTGGCTGCGGCGTGAGGCTGCCGTCACCCCAGAATATAAGGGGGTGTGGGTGAGTAGAGGGATGCCCTGGGCCAGTGGTGGGAGTAGTAGGGGGCAGTGAGGCCTCCGCTGCATCACAGCCGGCCACGAGAAGCAGGAGCACATGACACGACCGGCGCTGCTTTGGGTGGCTGGAGGAAGAGGACCAGAGGTTGAAGAAGCACTATGGCTGTTGGATGGACATCGTACGGTCACTGGAGCTAGAATCGTTCATATTGACTAAGTTGACAAAGCCCTCCGTCCTCGTCAACTTAGCAGGCCCACAAGTCAGCCACCCACTATGGTGGGTCCCAGCTAGCAGGGGGTATTCATTTTTTGTGCGTAATAAGGAAGCACTTCCTTGCATGCGAAGATATAGCTGGTTGGTCCGACCTATCAGCGTGCGACCATGGACCTCATGGGTCCCATCCGTCAGGCTCTCCACATATAGTCCTCTTCTGATGACTCTCGTATGTTGACCCTGCCACACCGAGCGCACCGAGGCGGTGGACGATAGTGAGGCCCCAGACTGGAATGAGCCGGAGATGGGGAAGACGCGGCAGTGGAGTCGCAGATGGAGAGGAGTGGGAAACTTGACTGGTTCGGGTGCGGGGTGGGCCTACACTCGGCAGAGAATAACAGGAGGTGCGGAGTGGAGGGATGGCCTGGCCATCGGTGGGGTAGCATTTCGTTGAGGAGCGCAAAACAACGCTGCTGGACGCCGAAGGCTGGAGCAGGCGGTTCCAGCAACGCTGGGGGAAGAAGACAAGAGATTGAAGAAGAATGCTGGCCGTTGGATGTAAATCCAACGCCTTCTTAGGCTTCAACCTACTGGCCCACATGTCAGCCAGTCCATTTGTTTTTTAGTCCATTTGGTGGGCTGGGTGAAACAATGATGTAGCATCTATGCATCCCGTTTAAATCCCATTTGCATTTTTCTCGAAATCCGTGGACTTGCTGGGCTGGGTGAAAATATCATGTTGGGCTAGACAGAGAAATGTTATAAAAACATAAACACATGATTGCACGTCTATTACTGCATTGGTCAGTAAAATCTTTGCAAGCTTATGTACGCAATCACTAGGAGTTAAGTTGCCAAGTTATATATAAACAATTATTATTATTATTTTTTAAGAACTTTCACCTTACGAAATAAAATATCGTTTAAATTTGATGAGTTAATAGTACATGGGGTATTATTATTTTTTAGGCTAGACGTGGGACAGTTGAGTTGGTTCTAGGGAAAAGTACTGGAAAAAACTTAGTTTACATCGAAAAAGAAAGTGGGAGAAAATTCAGAGACCTACTGGGTCCACCTGAGGAGGGGAATATGTTGGGAGGAAGGAGATTCAAAGTACGACAGCTGAGTGAACTAGTTTTTTAGCGGACAAGTGAACTAGTTACATACATAAGCAAATAGCCACTAAAAAAGCAATCAGGTTAATGGGTTCTCAAAAGAAATATTTCAGACAAAGCAGATAATTACGACACATAGGCTAATGCATGAAACACTCAGATGATAAAGGTGCTTATAAACAAATAAAGTACAACATCTAGACCTTCCTCGCACGCTTGATCATGACGCTGCGGTTGTCCGTGTACTCGTCGGTTACGGGAAGCAGACACGCCCTCATGTCCAAGATCTGCCTGTACATGTCGTAGCATGCGTATGCGTCCTTGGCCGCATAGGTTATGTAGGCTAGATTCAGAGGTACCTCCCACGTGTTCAGGTCGTCTTCTTTCATGTTGGCGTATCAGGGGTCGATGATGGTCTCAGCGAGGTCAACCACGGAGTCCTTCTCCCGCGCGTTGCTGATGATCTTGTATTGCTTCTGGATGTCGACAAGATTGTTGCACCAGATGACCGAATCGTCGCGTTCTTCCTTCTCTCCACCGTAGCGAAGGTACAGTCGGCGCTGCCGATGAAACAAGCGAATGCTCGAGAACATTGTGCAGCCATAGGACTAAGGCGAGGCAGAGCTTCACCGAGTGTGTATCATTGGTGTACACCACATTCAACTTGGTGCATCCATAGGACTGAACGGCGAACTCAAAGGGGAACTCCTTGCCGAAGTCCATATCCAGCAGGCTCACCCCTCGGAGCACCATTGGAGTCTCTTCGAGTGAACGAGTGTGTAGGCAACAACAGTAGTTCGTTTTCCAGCTCTTGGGGAACTGGATTCAACAGTAAGCTGAGTGTGTACAGGCGACAACAGTTACTACCCCTCCCTCGTCCGATGCACGCCCGACAGAAGATGCACCCTCGGCGCATTCAAACGCCTCCATTAAGAAACCTACTCCGGTCACATGTCGGTTCACGAGCGGGTCTGTATTAGTACTCTAATAACACGAGTTAGTGGTCACTTTACTTAAATTTAATTAGCTTTAATAGAAATTTATACTTAAAACAAGCAATGCATTGGCTCGTTCTATTAGTGCCACAGGATCAACATGCACAACAATTAGAATTATTATTCTCAGGACGCACACGATCAACACATTTGTCGCACTTTCACAAAGATAATACTGCAAGTTTGAACTGTTTCTTATGGTTGTTGCCCTCTGCATCATCATGCCGTGTTTCCCAACTTGCAAGATTCAGAACCAACAAATAATATCCAAATAATAAGTACAACAAAGATGCCTACACATCTCATTGATTCCCAGCTTGCAAGATTCAGAACCAACAAGTAAGATCCAAATAATAAGTACAACAGAGATGCCTACACATCTCATTGATTCCCAGCTTGCAAGATTCAGAACCAACAAATAAGATTCAAATAATAAGTACAACAAAGATGCCTACACATCTCATTGATTCCCAGTTTGCAAGATTCAGAACCAACCCATTAGAGCCTTTTGATAAAGTGAATATCGGGATTAAATCTATCTTGGCTAGCCATGTCATACAATCAAAGAACTTGGCGAATGCTCTTGACCGTCACAACATCTGTAGTTGAGTATTCCTGTTTGCACAACACAAACAAGGAGACAAGAGAGGATGATTTCGCTTTAATAGCAGCCTCCTTGAACTCAACCTGTAGCTCCACTAGGATGAGGTCTGCCTGGAGTTCCATGATTCAATTCATCTGCCTTTTTCTGCAGTTCACCTGAAATGAAGCAAAGATTGCATCATTCAGCTAGCAAGAAGTACTTGCTCTCGTGAGCTGGCAGGTTCTTCTTTAGTAGTTGCACTAAAATTGAGGAACATTAAGGTTGGCTATCCGGCTCATGTAAGGTGCAACTATAATTTTCTTATCCTTTTGTGCAGTTCCACTAAAATAAATTGCCACTGTGGTGACAGTGACGGCTCCATCTTGCAAAGGCTAATAAATGTTGCACGAGATTACCAGCAGAACTTGATGGAGATTTTGGAAACTCCAATCACCATTTTGTGCAGTTCCACCAAAATTGAGAGATGTTGCCCATGTGACATTTTAGTTGAACTGCACAAGACACTCATTCCAAAAAAAGTGTTTTGTGCAGTTCACCAAAAGGTCACAATAGCAACAAGGTGAAATGGATATCCCTATCTGCACAAAAAGATAGAAAGTAAACATTTGCTGGTCAATAAGAATATACGAAACATATACAAAATGAAAAGAAGCATCTTAACTATGTTCATGGCAATCATGCAAGGACAGTAGAAATTTTAAAACGTCAGCAAGGCTTCATGTTACCAGAAGCATTACGATCAACAATGAGATTCTTCAAATATGGGATTACTTTAATGGTGGCATTGCTTGTTTACCACACAGTAAATCAACAGCAGCTAAAGAGTTGGTTTAAGGGCATGGGACCGTGTGGACACCAAGACACTCAGCAGCGTAAAGGAGCAATTACTTCATACTGGGGAAAACAGCAGGAGTGCCATTTGTAACACAGTTTAATTGCATCTTATCACTGGAGGCATTAGATTAACAATAACACTGGTTAGACATGTCCCTAAGGTAACAGTGTGATTGCTTCATTTTACATGTGCCCTTACATTAACAACAGCAAAAGGTTGGTATAAGGACATGCGACAATGGACGTATCAGCACAATGTACCTACAAGGAGGCATAAAGTAGTGATGCCGAGTTTGTTCATGCTATGTGAGGGTAGCAAACCTAACCCTGGAGACCTTGTACTTTGTGAGGGCAGCAAATCTAATCCTGGAGACCTTTTACTATGTGAGGGCAGCAAATCTAATCCTGGAGACTTTTTACTATGTGAGGGCAGCAAATCTAATCCTGGAGACCTTTTACTATGTGAGGGCAACAAATCTAATCCTGAGACCTTTTACTATGTGAGGGCAGCAAATCTAATCCTGGAGACCTTTTACTATGTGATGGCAGCAAATCTAATCCTGGACATACTCTATTGACTTGTCCACCAGCCGCCACTTTCTATCCTTTTTTCAACCAATAATAGATCTGTTCCTTATCCAGTTTGTACTGCGTTTTCCCATTATTTCCCTTTTCAACCAAGAGACCGGTTGGGTATCCGGTCTCTACTACTTTCACCATATTATTTCCTCTTTGAATCTAGTCCTAGATTCATGCTACAACTCCCCCCCCTTTCTTCGTTGTTTGAACAAATTCGAATGCATGAAGTAGCTTTACCTCTAATAATACTAAAAATTTAGGTGGCTTTGGAAGAGCTGATGGAAGTAGAAAAAGATGCACATGTAGACACGTGGGGAGCTGGGGCAGTAGAGCAAGGCCACTTTCAAAGACCTTATACCTAAGGGTTGCCGGGATGTCGGTGGTGGCAGGTCGGATCTGCGGACAATACGGCAGGGAGGAAGAAGGGTCGAAGGACCTCACGAGCCGGCGCTGTGTCGGAGAGAACGACACAAGCAGAGGATCGGGCCCCTCCGGCAGCTGTGGGTTTCCTCCCTCGGCGGCGATGACTGCGTGAATGATGCACCTTTTAGTCCTCTACACACACCGACCGAAGGGATCCGGCCGGATCTGTGACCAGCGGTGAGCAGAGAGAAAATGTTGCTACCGCTGTCTTGTTTATATCTGGAGAGGATGAGAGAATGAAGAGAGCAACCATATTAAAGCAAGCGCTCAGGCCCCTGCGTCCATATATAGTGGAGTGATTATCTTTTTCTCTCCACAACAAGCGTTTCAATTTGTGTACGTGGCATTAAAGAAAAGAAACTCTCTATTTAAGGTGACTACTGTACGACTCCTACTTACTACTAGTAGTACTCCCTCCTTTCCGGTTTATAGGGCTTATCAAAATTTAAGTTTTTCCATTTTATAAGGCTCAATTTGGTTGTTTCCCATCACATGTTCAGATTCCAGGGTGCATTAAATCATTGCATGCAAGTATTAAGAGAAAATTGACCAATGCATGTACTTTATGCATGCATGCATTGCAATTAATACATTGGTAAACATAACTTTTTGAGGAAAATAAGAGCATTAGTTGGGTGCTTTTGCAAACTACAAAAAGTATTCCACCACTCACCATCTACCTTGGTTGGTGAGATTTTTTAATTGAGCCCTATAAACCGGAAAGGAGGGAGTACTACAGTATTGTTCACTTGTGCTCCCCATCCCTCCATTCATTGAACAACCCCACGGGTGAATAAACATACAGTAAGTACTGTATTTATATAGAACGAACAAGCTCGAACTATTTTCGCGTAGTTAAAAGTTGAGGGCGGGGCTTTTTCCGGCCTTACGCGCGACAGTTTTCGGGTAGGCGGTTTGACAGAGAGGCGAGGAGGGTGAGCGAGTGGCGGATTCTCAAACATACTGCTGGAAAGGACGGGCTGTGCGATTTACGGCGCGTTACTGCTGGAAAGACTTGTGATATGACCACTCACTATAGTCATGAATTACTGGCGCTCCGACCGGGGTGATGCCCCCCTTCCGTTCTGCGCTCTAATCTGGTGCATGACACGTCGACCCGGATGCTGGCTCTCCCACATGTCGGAGTAGTAAGAAGGAGCAAAGAATGATGTGGTATATACTACTACTACTACTCAGGTCGGAGGAGTGCGGACCAAGGCATCCCAGTGCACCAGCAGTACGAACCACGGCAACCCAGTAAACCAGCAGTGCGAACCATGGTAGCCCAGTGAACCAGCAGTAGAAAACAATGTGGTGATATGGCCATAAAAAACAATGTGCTATGGTCCACACTGTAGCATGTACAGTAACACTCCTCTTTGTTTGGATCCCTGAGTTAGAGCTAGTTTGGGTTGAAATAGCCTCAAATTATTGAAACAAGAGGGGTTAGTTTGAGCTAGTTTGCTCTAACCCAGCTAAAAAAACTAGCCCGGTGGAGAGGTTCTAATTGGGCTAGTTATCCTCGGGCCCACTAAAAGAGAACTAAAAAAATCTCCCCTGCCCCCGCACCAGATCGCTCCCACCCTCTCGCACGACTCCTCTTTGTTCCCCATAGGGCCGCCCGCCCAAGCGCCGCTCGCCCTCTCTCTCCTCCGTTCGCCCTCTCCTTCTGGCCTCCGCCACCCTACTCCGGCCGCCCTCTCCCTCCAGCCTTTGAAGGTCACCCTGCTCCCCCTTCGCCAGTCCATTTTCTCCCTCTATCGTGTGCGGCGGCGGCGCATCTACCAGGGCGGTCGCGAGAGGGGTGAGTTTGTTCGTTCCTTCTTTGTCTCACGGCCATATCATTGATCTTGCTTGCTCTAGCGCTAATTCTGATTTGGAAAAGTATATCCTGATCAAACGTGGTATAGATTTATGGTGCACGCATGGAATTGTTTGATGCTGCTTGAGGAGGTAATAAATCTTTCTAGAGGCCCAAAGATTCAGTTCGCCTTTCTAGGTATTTGAATTGCAGGCTTGAATTATTTCTAGAGGCCCAACGATTTAGTTCACCTTTCTAGGTATTTCAGTTTCAGGCTTGCATTATTTCTAGAGGCCCAAAGATTCAGTTCACCTTTCTAGGTATTTTAGTTACATGCTTGCATTATTTCTAGAGGCCCAAAGATTAAGTTCCCACTCGGCGGCAAGCGGCCCTGCTACCCATGTCGGTGTCGACCTCAACTCGCAAGGGCCGGCGTCAGAGGGGTTCCCGGGGCTTGGGCTCTACAGAGCCTTCCTCGAGAGCGACGATGGCGAGCTCCTCCCTCGGTGCGTGAGGGGCTCCGGGCTCCCTCCCTATCGTGAATGACTTCCGTGATGAGTTAGCTCATGCTTTGTTTCATGAAGTGTTTTTTTATTTTGTGAAGCTTGATTGACGACTTGTATGTTTAAGTGGGATATCTCATTTGTATGGACAAAGTAAAAATTATCATGTTTTACATGCTTGATTTGTATAGATGGTTCGTTTATGTTAATTGTGAGCGGGAAGAGGCCACAGAAGAGCCGGCCACACCAAATCCGGCAGGAAATAGGGTCCAAAGTAGTCAAATGATTGAGAAAGAGCATTTATTGTCAATCTAACCCTACCATCCATACATCTCTTTGGTTTAGAGTTAGTTTAGGGTTAGAATCTAACTCTAACCTCTAACTGAGTTAGAGTTCTCCTTGTCTCGGTTCATCGCCATCATACTTTCCCCATTCCTGTGTTTTCAGTATCCTGCGAATCAAAGAGGCCCCTTTTTTTGCGGGAAAAATCAAAGAGGCCCTTAGACTGGTTTAGGTCCGGTCATTTTTTATAAACGTGTTATGTCCAAAATAATGAACATGCTCCGGTTTCTACGAAAATAATCCGGTTTCATGTAGTAATTCATTCATTTATTTATTCTTCTGCGGGGGGTTTGCATGTAATTCGTGAGGTCTGAAATGTAAAGTACCCCGGCATATGCTCCGAGTCATGCATGCACTATGACCCATATGCTCTATGTCCCACATGTCGGCGAATGGGAGCACGTGGAAATAGCCTAGGAGTACATATAGGAGGATAAATGCATGAAAAAATATGTACTGTGAAGCGTAGTTGTGGTTCGAAAAGGAGACCTAAAGTGATGACAGCTATAGGTCGCACACACCCAACTAGTGGTACTAGACATACGACTAATTTTTCCCTCAAAAAAAAAGAGGCACGAGTGCTCAATACTCCTATTCTATAAAAACGAGTCCCATCTGACAACAGCGTCCGTGCTATAGCTAGCTCTCCTCCCTTGTTTCTCTCTTCTAATTCTAAACTCGGCCGACGCTCGGTGGGCGGGGTGGGTTTGCTCAACTGCGGCCCCACCTCACAGTGAAAACGTTACGACTGGAATAAAAATGCCATATACTCCCTCCGTTCCTAAATATAAGCCTTTTCAGATACTATTTCAAATGGAATACATCATACAGATGTATGTAGACATAGTTTAGAGTGTAGATTCACTCATTTTGCTCCATATGTAGTAGTCACTTGCTGGAATATTTATAAAGACTTATATTTGGGAACGGAGGGAGTACTATACTAATAAAACATTAAGGCCACGAGGCGATGCAGTGATGGTTACAGGAGGCAAGAAGAAGAGATGCATCCATCGATGACGTCCACCTCCTCGACTCAGGGCGCCGGCCCATCGAACAACGCCTAAGTAGCAGCGGCTTTCGTGGCCAGGTCGACATGCTTCTGAACAATGGCGTCCAAAGATTCCAGCCGCTGCAAGAAGGCCAACGTCTTTCTATCCTCACTTGCCTTGTAGTGTCCTATGTAGATGATTTCCTTGTAGACGTGGATGTGCAGGTCGGCGGTTTCTTGCATGGTGAGGCGCTCCGCGGTGAGCGCGGCCTCGAGGTGCACATTCTTCGTCGCGACCTTCGGCACCTGCAGGGCCACCAGGGCTTGAAAGAGTTTGTCACCATGGAGGCCGATGAGGGTGGCAGGTAATGAGGAGCCTGGGCGCGCGGGCTGTAGCAGTACGACAAGGTCGTCCGCGCGCTTCTTGATGGCGGTGAACTTGCGGATGGAGCTGACCATCATGTTGTCCATGCGAGAGCTGAAGCCGGCGTCGACGAGGGCTAGATGCCGTCAGTCGCCAGCACCGTCTGGAAACGCTGCGCGGTGCGGGGCCACAGGCCGGCGCCTTGGATGATTTGGCACAGCCGACTGCCGCTCGCGTCCATCGCCTCCATAGCTGCTTTGTGACTTCTGGTCACTTGGTCTTGGATTGGAGTGAGTAGTGTTGCACAAAGACTTGGGAGTAGATGGATTGGAGTGGTGGAGCGCCTTTATTATATGAGAGTCCAAACTCTGTTGCATTCACATCGTGCTGGCTCTATTCTGCTTCTCCAATTAATTCCCTCTGCATGTAATTGAGGATGCATCATTGACCGTTCAACGTCTCGGGAACTGCTACCCTCTCCCTCTTGGCATTGAAGCACCTATGGACCCGTCGACGACGAGGTGCCTATGGTGACTTCATAAATTTCAAGATGATAGTGTCATGCATGTGTGCATTCATAAGGGTGAGTGTATGCGCGTGTATATGAGCGCTTGCGTCTGTACTGTGTCAGAAAAAACGTAAATGCGTGTCAAAAAGAGACTAGTCAGTATACTCAATATTGTGCACCTCAGAGAGGAAAACGATAGAACTAGTACGTATTTATTTACGGTGCAGATTCACTCATTTTGCTCCATAGGTACTTCCTCTCGGTGTAGTCTAGTCACTTGTTGAAATCTCTAGAAGGGTAAATACTCCTTTCTGGTTTACAGGGCTATACTAGCAAGTAGTTGCACGTACTAGTACAATAGTGGGCTCACATAGCAATTTTGTCTCATGCAAGAGCCTGGCTATATGCGTGCTCCATTGTTCGCAACTGCAATGTTCGGTTTGCGCTTGGCTCTTCGCCTCTTCGAGAAGACGAACAATGATGTTACTACTACTGCTTCTACAGTGTCGAATCCACTACTGCATGTCCGTCCACCGCGAGCGGGACGGATAGCTTGTTGTAGAAGTACTACTAAGCAAAAGCATGTCCTCGTTTGCGAGCAACCGCGCGCATGGGCGAGGGAGAAGGCATGTAGTAGTAAAATCAAGCTTCTCCTCATTGTACGAGTTGATGCGACACATCATAGCACTGGCCCCACATGCTTGCCTCTAAACTTGGCTGAAAGACCCACAGTGTACAATATATTTGTTGCAACCTCTAACATTTACCCACCACAAATTAAAATATATGTGGTCGTATGCATCGTTCTGATGCAGAGGCCAGGGAGTCCCCCCTTTTCGAAAAAACAAATTAAAATATATATTCCTGTCTTGACCAGATGAGCGTGCAAACTACAATCACCAGGGTGACAGGTAGGGCCAGAAGACTATTTTAATTATTTTTTAAACTTCGAGACGGCCACATAGCATGGAGCTGACCCCAACGATTTTAAGCTTACAGGCACGGTACATGCTATCCTAGACTACTCTACACATGAAACTGCCACACGAGCATCCGGGCTGCGCTTGGCTCTTCGCCTCTTCGGGAAGTCAAACAATGATGGAGTACTACTGCACTGGAGGAGTACTACAGTACGCTTCTGGCCATCTGACACCGATTGAACTGCTGCATGTCCACCGCGTGCGGGAGGGAGAGCGTGTAGCGAAAGTTTCTCCTAGTCTTGCCAGCCACCACGCTCATGGGCGAGGGAGGGATGCTCCTGCCTTTGCATGTATGACATGTGGGCCCAACAGGTGTGTCGCCAACCTGTCATACAGCCAAAGGCAGGTGCAGTTAAGTCTGCGAGGGAGAGGATAATCAAACTTCTCGTTGATGTACGAGTTGACGCGACACATCAAAGCACTTCACTCGATATATTTCAATAATTTTCGTTTACCGATGCATTAATTACAACGCATGCATGCATGCCGTGACTCTCCTTTTGATACTTGCATGTGTTGATTTAATGCACCTTGAAGTAGTATAAAATATGTGACGGTAAAGCTTTGTAATGCCCCAACCCAAGTCGAGAGATGGTTGTGCATGAGGAGGGCGAGGTCATGCAAGACCGAACAGGACCCGACGATGGAGCTCTCTAAGGCCTCAATGGACCTCACCGTGCTCCACTGCCCCTTGTGCCTCCACCCCTTGACGCCTCCAGTGTATGAGGTTCGAATACACCTCGTCCGTTCGGCTGATTGAGCAAGGTGCAGGTTTTTTGATTGATGTGTTGTTTGATTGATTTCTGCAGTGCAAGGGAGGGCACCTGGCGTGTGCGGACTGCCGCATCGAGTGCCCCGAGAACCAGCGGCAGTGCCAGAAGTGCGAGCGTGGTAGTGGCTTCGATGTGCGGAACACGGCGGTGGACTCCGTCCTTTCGTCGGTGAGGGTGGAGTGCCTGCATGAAGGCTGTGGGCTCTACGTCACTTACCACAAGCTCGCCGATCACCAGAGCATGTGTCCGCTTGCGCCCTGCAAATGCCCCGTGCCTGTCTGCGGCTACGAAGGCCCGCCGCCGGTGCTCTACCACCACATCAGCATCGCGCATCCCATGCCCGTGCACATGATCTAGTACAGCAAGGTGCTCCAGCTGCAAGTGCCACGGTTGGAGCCACAGCTCTTGCTATTCGCGGAGGAGGACGGTCGCACGTTTTTCTTGGTCGACGGCGTGCTCGACATCGGCGCGCCTATCACCGTGTCGGTCGTCTGCATCAGAGCGGGGGTGTCCCCACTGCCGCACTACGTGGCCAAGCTGTGGGCGAACGGCCCGCTGGGGGAGCCCAAAGGCACGTCCGACACCGCCAAGGTGGAAATGGAGGTGACAAGCTGCAAGGATCCCGGTGATGTCGACATGCAGGAGATGACCTTCTTCACAGTTCCGCCCAAGCTGCTGGCCGGGGCTAAGCTGGTGTCCCTTCACATTCAGATTGACAAGCTCACGTCCTAAATGTTTCTACAGTGCCTTCTGTTTATCTTAGTAATATGCTAATATAGGGATTACCTCGGTCTACTTTAGCTTAAGAGATGGTGGGTTTTGGTGGCGGTGCAGCAATTACTTCGACATTAGATCAGTAATTTCCAACAGTCGAACGGATATTTTATGTCTCTTGGATATAAAGTTCCTTTGGGTAAGAAGTACTACTTGTCATCAAAATGGATAAAAGGAGGTGTACGTAGACGTATTTTAGTTGTAGATACGTCCCTTTTTATCCATTTTGATGACAAGCACTCCCTCCGTTCCACAATACATGCATTCCATTTGTCAAAATATAGATGTATCTAGACATGTTTTAGTATATAGGTACATCCATGATAGAGCCTATCGGATGGTTGAGAACACTACAATTCGTAGCTACAGATGCGTGTGTGACTCCCAGATGCAGAGGCCGGGGGTCATCATCCTCCTTTTCAAGAAAAAACAAACGTGTGTGTGAGAGGACGAGTGCGTGCATGCACCTCTTCTCTTCCTGTATAACGTACTAAACTTAGAGCACAAGTTTTTGTGGGTGGCACGATGGTGCGTGCGAGAAGTCCCGAGAGATAGGTTTAATGCGTCTGAAAAAAAGACTAGCCTAGAGCTTGCCACGCGGCTATTTCTGTCGAACGCCCCATTAACCGTAAGATATGTATACGATGGTGCCAGTTATTGCACATACACAGCAGTACTCCCTCCTTTCCGGTTTATAGGGCTTAATTCAAAAATCTCACCAACCAAGATGGTGAGTGGTGGAATATTTTTTGTAGTTTGCAAAAGCACCTAATTAATGCTCTTGTTTTTCTCAAAAAATTATGTTTATCAATGCATTAATTGCAATGCATGCATGCATAAAGTACATGCATTGGTCAATTTTCTCTTAATACTTGCATGCAATGATTGAATGCACCTTGAAATCTGAACATGTGATGGGGAACAACCAAATTGAGCCTTATAAAATGGAAAAAACTAAAATTTTGAGATAAGCCCTATAAACCGGAAAGGAGGGAGTAGAAAAAGAACTACTCCATCCGAGAATAGTGCCGCACTTCGAAACTAGAACCGTCAATAAATTTTGAGTTTGCGTCTCGTCACATTCCAAATTACTCCATGCTATATTGAATTGCAAACCTATTCACACCAATCACAACCTAAGCGGTTTCCCACTTAGGAGCGTATTAGTTGAAGGAAATATGCCCTAGAGGCAATAATAAAGTTATTATTTATTTCCTTATATCATGATAAATGTTTATTATTCATGCTAGAATTGTATTAACCAGAAACATAATACATGTGTGAATACATAGACAAACAAAGTGTCACTAGTATGCCTCTACTTGACTAGCTCGTTGAATCAAAGATGGTTAAGTTTCCTAGCCATGGACAAAAGAGTTGTCATTTGATTAACGGGATCACATCATTAGGAGAATGATGTGGTTGACATGTCCCATTCCGTTAGCCTAGCACTTGATCGTTTAGTATGTTGCTATTGCGTTCTTCATGACTTATACATGTTCCTGTAACTATGAGATTATGCAACTCACGTTTACCGGAGGAACACTTTTGGTGCTACCAAACATCACAACGTAACTGGGTGATTATAAAGGAGTACTACAGGTGTCTCCAAAGGTACATGTTGGGTTGGCGTATTTCGAGATTAGGTTTTGTCACTCCGATTGTCGGAGAGGTATCTCTGGACCCTCTCGGTAATGCACATCTCTATAAGCCTTGCAAACAATGTGACCAATGAGTTGGTTACGGGATGATGCATTATGTAACGATTAAAGAGACTTGCCGGTAACGAGATTGAACTAGGTATTGGATACCGACGATCAAATCTCGGGCAAGTAACATACCGATGACAAAAGGAACAACATATATTGTTATGCGGTTTGACCGATAAAGATCTTCGTAGAATATGTAGGAACCAATATGGGCATCCAGGTTCCACTATTGGTTATTGACGGAGAATAGTTCTAGGTCATGTCTACATAGTTCTCGAACCCGTAGGGTCCGCACGCTTAACGTTACCATGACAGTTTTATTATGAGTTTATGAGTTTTGATGTACCGAAGGAGTTCGGAGTCCCGGATGATATCGGGGACATGACGAGCAGTCTCGAAATGGTCGAGACGTAAAGATCGATATATTGTACGACTATATTCGGAGTTCGGAAAGGTTCCGAGTGATTCGCGTATTTATCGGAGTACCGGAGAGTTACGGGAATTCGCCGGGGAGAAGTATTGGGCCTTATTGGGCCATACGGGAAAGAGAGAGGGGCTGCCTAGGGCAGGCCGCGCGCCCCCCCATGGCCTAGTCCGAATTGGACTAGGGGGAGGGGCCGCACCCCCTCCTTCCTTCCCTTCTCTCTTCCCCTTCCTTGTCTCCTACTCCTACTACATGGAAGGACTCCTAGTTGGACTAGGAAAGAGGGAATCCTACTCCCGGTGGGAGTAGGACTCCCCTAGGGTGCGCCATAGAGAGGGCCGGCCCTCCCCTCCTCCACTCCTTTCTATACGGGGGCAGGGGGCACCCCATGAACACACAAGTTGATCTACGGATCTTTCCTTAGCCGTGTGCGGTGCCCCCCTCTACCATATTCCACCTCGGTCATATCGTCGCGGAGTTTAGGCGAAGCCCTGCGCCGATAGAGCATCATCATCGTCACCACGCCGTCGTGCTGACAGAACTCATCCCCAAAGCTTTGCTGGATCGGAGCCCGGGGATCGTCATCAAGCTGAACGTGTGCTGGACTCGGAGGTTTGGTGTGTCCGAACGTCGTAACCGCACTTTATTGGATATGGTGCGATCAATGATGTCTCTTACTGATTTACCATTATCGTTTTGGGGTTATGCATTAGAGACAGCTGCATTCACGTTAAAAGGGCACCATCTAAATCCGTTGAGACGACATCGTATGAACTATGGTTTAGAAGTAAACCTAAGCTGTCGTTTCTTAAAGTTTGGAGTTGCGATGCTTATATGAAAAAGGTTTTCAACCTGATAAGCTAAGTGCGTCTTCATAGAATACCCAAAGGAAACTATTGGGTACTCCTTCTATCACAAATCCAAAGGCAAAACATTCGTTGCTAAGAATGGATCCTTTCTAGAGAAGGAGTTTCTCTCGAAAGAAGTGAGTGGGAGGAAAGTAGAACTTGATGAGGTAACTGTACCTGCTCCCTCATTTGAAAGTAGTTCATCACAGAAATCTGTTCCTATGACTACTACACCAATTAGTGAGGAAGTTAATGATGATGATCATGAAACTTCAGATTAAGTTACTACATAATCTCATAGGTCTTACAGAGTAAGATCCGCACCAGAGTGGTACGGTAATCCTGTTCTGGAAGTTATGTTACTAGACCATGATGAACCTATGAACTATGAAGAAGCCATGGTGAGCCCAGATTCCGCAAAATGGCTTGAGGCCATGAGATCTGAGATAAGATCCATGTATGAAAACAAAGTATGGACTTTGATTGACTTGCCCAATGATCGGAGAGACATTGAGATTAAATGGATCTTCAAGAGGAAGACGGACGCTGATAGTGTTACTATCTACAAAGCTAGAATTGTCGCAAAAGGTTTTCGACAAGTTCAAGGTGTTGACTACGATGAGAGTTTTTCACTCGTATCTATGCTTAAGTCTGTCTGAATCATGTTAGCAATTGCCGCATTTTATGAAATCTGGCAAATGGATAAACAAAACTGCATTCCTTAATGGTTTTCTTAAAGAAGAGTTGTATATGATGCAACCAGAAGGTTTTGTCAATCCTAAAGGTGCTAACAAATTATGCAAGCTCCAGCGATCCATCTATGGACTGGTGCAAGCATCTCGGAGTTGGAATATATGCTTTGATGAGTTGATCAAAGCATATGGTTTTATACAGACTTTCGAAGAAGCCTGTATTTACAAGAAAGTGAGTGGGAGCTCTATAGCATTTCTAATATTATATGTGGATGACATATTGTTAATTGGAAATGATATGGAAATTCTGGATAGCATGAAAGGATACTTGAATAAGAGTTTTTCAAAGCAAGACCTCGATGAAGCTGCTTACACATTGAGCATCAAGATCTATATAGATAGATCAAGACGCTTGATAAGATTTTTCAATGAGTACATACCTTGATAAATTTTTGAAATAGTTCAAAATGGAATAGTCAAAGAAGGAAGTTCTTGCCTGTGTTACAAGGTGTGAAGTTGAGTAAGACTCAAGACCCGACCAATGCAGAAAATAGAAAGAGAATGAAAAGTCATTCCCTATGCCTCAGTCATAGGTTCTATAAAGTATGCTATGCTGTGAACCAGACCTATTGTATACCTTGCTCTGTGTTTGGCAACGGAATACAATTTTGATCTAATAAGTAGATCACTGGACATGGGTCAAGAATATCCTTAGTGAGGACTAAGGAGATGTTTTCTCGATTATGGAGGTGATAAAAGAGCCCGTCGTAAAGAGTTACAACAGTGCAAGCTTTTACACCAATCCAGATGACTATAAGTCTCAATCTGGATACATATTGAAAGTGGGAGCAATTAGCTATAGTAGCTTCGCGCAGAGCATTGTTGACATAGAATATTTGCAAAATACATACGGCTCTGAATGTGATAGACCCGTTGACTAAGCTTCTCTCACGAGCAAAACATGATCATACCTTAGTACTCTTTGGGTGTTAATCACATAGCGATGTGAACTAGATTATTGACTCTAGTAAACCCTTTGGGTGTTGATCACATGACGATGTGAACTATGGGTATTAATCACATACAGATGTGAATATTAGTGTTAAATCACATGGCAATGTGAACTAGATTATTGACTCTAGTGCAAGTGGGAGACTGAAGGAAATATGCCCTAGAGGCAATAATAAAGTTGTTATTTATTTCCTTATATCATGATAAATTTTTATTATTCATGCTAGAATTGTATTAACCGGAAACATAATACATGTGTGAATACATAGACAAACAAAGTGTCACTAGTATGCCTCTACTTGACTAGCTCGTTGAATCAAAGATGGTTAAGTTTCCTAGCCATGGACAAAAGAGTTGTCATTTGATTAACGGGATCACATCATTAGGAGAATGATGTGATTGACATGACCCATTCTGTTAGCCTAGCACTTGATCGTTTAGTATGTTGCTATTGCTTTCTTCATGACTTATACATGTTCCTGTAACTATGAGATTATGCAACTCCCGTTTACCGGAGGAACACTTTGGGTGCTACCAAATGTCACAACGTAACTGGGTGATTATAAAGGAGTACTACAGGTGTCTCCAAAGGTACATGTTGGGTTGGCATATTTCGAGATTAGGTTTTGTCACTCTGATTGTCGGAGAGGTATCTCTGGGCCCTCTCGGTAATGCACATCACTATAAGTCTTGCAAGCAATGTGACCAATGAGTTGGTTACGGGATGATGCATTATGTAACGAGTAAAGAGACTTGCCGGTAATGAGATTGAACTAGGTATTGGATACCGACGATCAAATCTCGGGCAAGTAACATACCGATGACAAAGGGAACAACGTATGTTGTTATGCGGTTTGACCGATAAAGATCTTCGTAGAATATGTAGGAACCAATATGGCCATCTAGGTTCCGCTATTGGTTATTGACCGAGAATAGTTCTAGGTCATGTCTACATAGTTCTCGAACCTGTAGGGTCAGCACGCTTAATGTTACGATGACAGTTTTATTACGAGTTTATGAGTTTTGATGTACCGAAGGAGTTAGGAGTCCCGGACGATATCGGGGACATGACGAGGAGTCTCGAAATGGTCGAGATGTAAAGATCGATATATTGGACGACTATATTCGGAGTTCGGAAAGGTTCCGAGTGATTCGAGTATTTATTGGAGTACCGGAGAGTTACGGGAATTCGCCGGGGAGAAGTATTGGGCCTTATTGGGCCATATGGGAAAGAGAGAGGGGCTGCCTAGGGCAGGCCGCGCGCCCCCCCATGGCCTAGTCCGAATTGGACTAGGGGGAGGGGCCGCACCCCCTCCTTCCTTCCCTTCTCTCTTCCCCTTCCTTGTCTCCTACTCCTACTACATGGAAGGACTCCTAGTTGGACTAGGAAAGAGGGAATCCTACTCCCGGTGGGAGTAGGACTCCCCTAGGGCGCGCCATAGAGAGGGCCGGCCCTCCCCTCCTCCACTCCTTTCTATACGGGGGCAGGGGGCACCCCATGGACACACAAGTTGATCTACGGATCGTTCCTTAGCCATGTGCGGTGCCCCCCTCCACCATATTCCACCTCGGTCATATCGTCGCGGAGTTTAGGCGAAGCCCTGCGCCGGTAGAGCATCATCATCGTCACCACGCCGTCGTGCTGACGGAACTCATCCCCAAAGCTTTGCTGGATCGGAGCCCGGGGATCGTCATCGAGCTGAACGTGTGTTGAACTTGGAGGTGCCGTACGTTCGGTACTTGGATCGGTCGGATCGTGAAGACGTACGACTACATCAACCGCGTTGTCATAACGCTTCCGCTTACGGTCTACGAGGGTACGTGGACAACACTCTCCCCTCTCGTTGCTATGCCATCACCATGATCTTGCGTGTATGTAGGAAATTTTTGAAATTACTACGTTCCCCAACATTAGTACCATGCTATATTGAGTTGCAAACATGTTCACACCGATCACAACCTAAACGGTTTCCCACTTAGGAGAGTATTAGTACTCGGTTATAAATACTAGTATGCCAAGATGACTGCACATTCCTCCGCAACTCCTCATCCACAAAAACAAACAAGTCATTCAGCATCCTTCCCTTGCGTCTGCCATGGCCAGCGTGAGTTCTGGGTCGAGAGATTGCCACCAGGGAGAGGCGAGCATGGAAGCGCAAGCACGAGAGATGTCCCACCTTGCTGCGAGAGCAGCCGACATGTCCCACCACACGGAAGTAGCAGCACAGAGGTCCCTCCGCGGCGCTGAAGCTGCACGGAGGTCCCGTCGCACCGTCGATGCAGCAGATTGGTCCGGTTGCACCGCGGAAGCAGCAGAGATGTCCCACCGCGCCACGGCAGCCACGGAAAATTTCTCGCGGGCAGGCGACGACTGTTACAGGCGCATGCATGCGATCGTCCATAGCTAGACAGATCAGATCTCTGGCTGGGCGAGGATGCAGGATGACATGAAAGCCTCGTTTGAACAGGCTACCGGCGTCATCCGACAACTAAGGGAGGGCAATGAGAGGCTCCAGGCCGAGCACAACCCGCTGAGGGAGAAGATCGTCCGAAGTGCAGACCAGCAGGAGGAGACCAGCGCCTTGTTGAAGAGGACCGGTGTCATCGTCAAGAAACTTATGGACGAGAATGACATGCTCTGCAACGAGCGCCAAAGGTTGGTGGAGGAATTCGTGGATGTTCTCAAGCAGCGTCTTGAGGACACGAAAGAGCTCATCGCCACTGGCCGCAGAGACTAGTTCCCGCGGCCTGCAGCAACGCATCAAGAAAGTAGAGATCAGCGAGCCAGATCCTTGTCTTCCTTCTTCTTTTGCCCTTATGTATTTCGGGCATAGCTGCATGTGGCTTTTTTAATTATCTTTATAATTATGTAAGACAACTAATCGTCCTTATATATTCATCAGTCTTGCTATAAGTCGCAGTAGATGCTATATAGGTCCGTCGGATCTTACATCAAGATCCGTGCTTTTAGATTTTCTTTTTTCTCTCTTCAATCTCAGTCGACTGACACATAGCCACGCCATTAAACAGAGGCTCGGGTGCCATTAACGGAGACCTTGGGAGAGAGGTGGACGATAGATGGAGGTCAAAGGGCTCTCCTCCCAATAAGCACGCGCAGGGTTCTGATCGCACGCCTCTTGTACTCAAATAGCTACCCTGCACGGCGCCTCCTAGCTAATAAAAAATGGGGACGCGTGGCGGCACGTAAATGGTACTAGTAAGTAGAATGCCCATGGTTCCAATAATACTTGTGTTTCAGATTGTAAGGTGACAACACTTGTTCCAAAATGACTTTATTGATTGTTAATGTGTGCACCTTCGCAAATCGGATTGCAAAATTACCACAGCATGTTGGTGCCATGTCATGGCACCAAGCCAAGTTTCATTATTTTCATGCGTGTTTTGGATTTATAGGAATTAAAAAACTAAGTTTCTCAATGTTTCCAACCCAGCCACGACGCCCAGAATTTTGAATTTCATTCCCATTTCTTGCATGGAACCTAGAAATTTACCCGAGGACACACATGTGATTTTTCAACCAACTTTGGTGCACTGGAACATGTGCTTGTATTTCAAATTTGAATTATGCACACAAAGGTGACACGTTCCCTCCCAGAACCACGAGCCTTCTTGAGAGAAGCTCCGACTTGCAAGAAGCTTATACCAAAATTTGTTCCTATTCGGCCAAATTTTTTTACCATGGCATGGTACTACCATGACATGACACCATGCCAAGTTTCATGATTTTAAAACCAAGTTTCTCAATGTCCTCGACCGAGCCATGATGCCCAGATGTTTGAATTTTATTCTCATTTTTTGCATGGGACCTAGAAATTCACCCGAGGACACAAATGTGATTTTTCAACCAACTTTGGTGCACGGGAGCATGTGCTTGTAGTTCAAATTTGAATTATGCACATTAAATGACCAAAAACTCAATTAATGTGTAAATAAGGCCAAACAAAGCCGGAATAATTCCAAAATTTAACAGGACACTCATGTAGTTCTATGTTGCCTTTGTAAATAAACTCAAGGGGGACAATGTATATCGTTTCACACTCAAAGGTGGCACGTTCCCTCTCAGAACCACGAGCCTTCTTGAGAGAAGCTTCGGTTTGCAAGAAGCTTATACCAAAATCTGTTCCTATTCGGCCAATTGTTTTACCACGGCATGGTAGTACCATGACATGACACCCATGCCAAGTTTCATGATTTTCAGACGTGTTTTGGATTTACCAGAATTTTAAAACCAAGTTTCTCAATGTTCTCGGCCGAGCCACGATGCCCAGATGTTTTAACTTTATTCTCATTTCTTGCATGGGACCTAGAAATTCACCCGAGGACACAAATGTGATTTTTCAACCAACTTTGGTGCACGAGAGCATGTGCTTGTAGTTCAAATTTGACTTATGCACATTAAATGACCAGAAACTCAATTAATGTATAAAAACGACAAACGAATCCAGAATAATTCCAAAATTTAATAGGACACTCATGTAGTTCTATGTTTCCTTTGTTAAGAAACTCAGGGGGGCAGCGTATATCGTTTCACAATCAAAGGTGGCACGTTCCCTCTTAGAACCACGCGCTTCCAAATTGGCCCAATTTTTTACCACAACATGTTAGTGCCATGACATGACACCATGCCAAGTTTCATGTTTTCCAGGCGAGTTTTGGATTTACATGAATTTAAAATCTAAGTTTCTCGATGTTCTCGGCCGAGTCATGACGCCAAGATGCTTGAATTTCATTCTCATTTCTTCCACGAGACCTAGAAATTCAACCAAGGACACACATGTGATTTTTCAACCCTCTTTGGTGCACCGGAGCATGTGCATGCAATTCATATTTAGATTATGCACATTAAAAGTCCAGAAACTCAATTAATGTATAAAAAGGCCAAATGAACCTGAAATAATTCCAAAATTTAATAGGGCACTCATATAGTTCTATGTTGCCTCTGTAAAGAAAATCAGGGGGAGGCAGCATATATCGTTTCGCACACAAAGGTGACATGTTCCCTCTCGGAACCACGGAGCTTGTTGAGAGAATCTCCGGTTTTGCAAGAAGCTTATACCAAAACTTGTCCCAATTCAGCCAAAAATTATACATATGAAAACAGGGTTTAGATTATCCCAAACATCTCGCTACCTAGACCAATAATGTACTATGATTTGAATTCAACATAAAATGGATACAAATATTTGAATTGGAGAGTGTATGGTACATGTAGTTCATAGTGAAATATGATTACTGCTATATGCAGGTTTTTTGTTATCAAGATAATATTTAAATTATTGTATAACTTGACAAGAATCGTATTCAAATAAGGAAAATTGATTCAAATTTAGTCAATATGGTAGACGACAATATATATGTTCACATGGTGGAGTAAAATGTTCATATATGAAGGAAGATCAAAATGTACGACTACATCAATTATAAACCGCAAGGTCACCTAACGATATATTCGAATTCAACATAACATGGATTCAAAAATTGAAATTCGATATCCTGGCATTTGTAATCATCTAAAAAGGGACATTACTCTTTATTTGGTGGGAATTGATTTGTTTGTTGTTGTTGTTGAGGGAAGTGCGAATCGATTTGGTACTGTGCAGGGTAATCTTGTTCTCTCGATTTTTTTTACATTTTTCTTGTAGTTTTTCCAATGGCATCTATAGCAATATAGTAAATGGGGACATGACTCTCTTGTGTCTTGTATGAATTATTTTTTACACATTAAGTTTGTTCTGCCGAACAAGGAATCCACACCTTGTTATCCCAAAATTTTCAAGCTCGAGTATCTTTTGTCTCACCTGCTTTGAAACTCCCGCCTCTTCAACCCGCGCCGCGCCTTGTTATCCCAAAATTTGGACCCGCGCGAGAACTCCCTCCTCATCCAAAATCGGTCCCGTAGCCCAGACACGTAAAATCCCCCTTCTACCCCTCAGCCGGAAATGAAGCTCCACGCCGCGGTGTCAAAACCGGTGGGGGTACGCTGGTAACTTACCCTACATTTCGGACAAGCGCGGCCCTAAGCTTGGCTCCCCCTCCGCCTTCGCCCCCCAAGTTCGTACACCGAGGCCGCCAAAATCTGCAAAAACCCACGCTCCTCCGTCGGCCTCCCGACCGCCGCCCAGCCGGAGACTCTTCCCCGACTACGTCGTCCACCACAACAGCTCGCCGTCCCTCATCCACCGCACCGGATGAGGATCTATTATCGATCTTGTTGTCCCGCTTGATGAAGTCATGTACCTAGGGTAGGGTCATGGTCCTACCCTAGGTACCCTACCCAAGGACATCCTTAGAAGAAGCTACCTTCCAGTCGACCAAGAGGGACTTCACTCGACCAAGAGGGACTTCACTCGACGATGGAGATAGCCACTCGACCATGAAGCTAACCACTCGACGGCCAGGAGACCTAAAGTCACTCAGCACACAACGGTCTGTCATTAAGTACCTTTAATAGTCTTCATGGTGTTTTATGAGGGCGTTACTAGTAACCCCCTGTCTTAATGTACTTTAAACCCTGCATAACTAAGGGCCGGAGGGGTCTGGCGAACTCTATATAAGACACCCCCTCCTCAGTGTAAAGGGTTAGCACCCCTTTAACTCATATACACAGAAACCAGTCGACCGCCTCTGGGCTCCGAGACGTAGGGCTATTACTTCCTTCGAGAAGGGCCTGAACTCGTTAAACACTCGTGTGTACAACTACTCCATAGCTAGGATCTTGCCTCTCCATACCTACCCCCCATTCTACTGTCAGACTTAGAACCACGACAGTTGGCGCCCACCTTGGGGCAGGTGTCTTAGCGACTTTTTGGAGAAGTTGCAATTTGTCCGATTGCCTTCATCATGGTTTCTGGCGGAGCTCTGGTCGAGGGCCGCGAGATTCGTCTCAGTGCGCTTGCTTTCGTCGCTGACGACTCCGCTTGGCTCCAGGAGGCACCACTCGACATCGATGCGCTCCACGTCCCCGGGGCGACGCACTTTCGGGCATGTGTCCGCGGCGTCCTGCTGCGGCAGCCGTCGACCCCATATCGATCGACTCCTGTGCCGTCCTCCCTCCCTGTCTCCCGCCAACGCAAGCGCTCCGGTCGGTCGAGACTTCAGCGGTGGGTGAGACACGCAGTGGCTCGCCAATCGGCCACCACCCAAGTCACGGCAACTGAGCCCGATGAATCTCTCTATGGCCTGTTCGATCTGTCGACTGGCTCCATGGAGACTGCATCCGAGTGCGACAGCAGTGATCCAGCGGCGGAGGTCCTAATGGTCAACGGGCCTCGTAGCCCTCCCGGTTTCCCCCGCACTGACGGGATGGACGACGGAGGCGACCCCGCTCAGGCCCACGAAGAGTATCAACCCGAGCCACTCACTTCTCAGCAAAGAGAAGATCTTTGCCGCCGGAACATGGATGCCCTGCATACTCCCATCGTAGGAGAAACTCCTGAGGCTCGTGCTTTGTAAGAGGCGCGTTTGGCCAACTTGGCTGAACGCACTCGACTGGAGAACCTCCAGCGAGCACTGGACGAGTGTGCGCGTCAACGAGTACCTGACTCCAGACGACATCAGTTCTTTCCGCAACCGACTCAGGTATATCGAACTCCAATTTAGAATTTGGCAGCTGCAACCCGTATAGCGGAGTCAATTCAGCCCTCTCAGTCGGAGGCTGGAAGAGGCTTGATGCAGATAGGGGATTTGCTTCGGGCGGCAGGAGATCAGAATTCAGTGGTGTCACAGTCGCGCAACAGGATTCACAGTCAATCCGTCGCTGCAAATACTGTTCAGTCGGCTCACAGCCCGAGGTCACCTCCGAGGCGCGTGGGACGTGAAGGCCGGCGGGACCACTATGATGACCGATTTGACCGTGATGATAGGCGTCGAGTGCCCATCGGCAGCAAGATGACAGGCGCCAGTTCAGTGTTGGGCGGAGGGCTCCGGTCGATCACAGAGAACCAGGCTTTGACGCGAGATCCGTCATCATGCAAGGTTTGGTCGACCGGAACAGAGCTCATAGAGGTGGCCATGACAGAGATGTACCCACTAGCAGCCGAGTCCATGTCTCAGGTCCAGAATGCTTTAGCAGAGCCATCAGAGCCGCAGTGATACCCCCCAACTTCAGGCTGGCGACTGGGGTAAGTAAGTTCACCAGAGAGTCCAAGCCTGAGACTTGGCTTGAAGACTACCGAGTGGCGGTACAGATTGGTGGCGGTAATGATGAGGTGGTCATGAAGCATTTGCCACTCATGCTAGAGGGTTCGGCCAGGGCATGGTTGAATCAGTTAGCTCCTAGCAGCATTTACACCTGGGAAGATCTTTCCCGAGTGTTCGTCAGGACGTTCGAGGGAACTTGCAAGCGACCGGCCGGATTGACAGAGCTGCAAGTCTGCGTACAAAAGTCGAGTGAAACATTGAGAGATTACATCCAGAGATGGATCACTTTGCATCATACCATGGAGAATGTGTTGGACCATCAAGCGGTCTGCGCCTTTAAGGATGGTGTCAAGAACAGAGAGCTGAGCCTGAAGTTTGGTCGAACCGGAGATATGACCCTGGGTCGAATGATGGAGATTTCCACCAAATACGCCAACGGTTAAGAAGAGGACAGGCTCCGGAGTGGCAAGTATGAGCTGAGTCAGTCGGAAAAAGGAAACTCCAGTCGAAAGCAGAAGCGGAAGGCCGAGCCAGCTGCTCCTGGAGAGGCTCTGGCAGTGACTCAGGGCAAATTCAAAGGGAAGCCCAAAGGATCTTGGAACCCCAAGAAGGTAAAGGATAAAGAAGGAAATGACGTGATGGATCTACCGTGTCACATCCACACGAAGAAAGACGAAGAGGGTAACTTCATCTACCCGAAACATACCACTCGCCAGTGCCAGCTCTTAATCCAGCAGTTTCAAGGGAAACAGCCCAAGGACAAAGAAAAGGAGTCAGACAAGGCTGAGGACAAGGAGGACAGTGATGGAGAGTTCCCTCATGTCAATTCCACCCTGATGATTTTTGCTGACGTAGAGAGCAAAAGTCGACTGAAAGTGATTAACTAAGAGGTCAATATGGTCACCCCGGCGACACCAAGCTATCTGAAATGGTCGCAAACTCCCATTACGTTCGACCAATCCGATCACCCCACTCACATTGCCACCCATGGGAGGCAAGCGCTGGTGGTCGACCCCGTCGTCGAAGGCACTCGACTGACAAAAGTCTTGATGGATGGCGCCAGTGGGTTGAATATACTGTATGCAGAGACACTCAAGGGAATGGGCATTCTGATGTCTAGGCTCAGCTCCAGCAACATGAGTTTTCACGGAGTCATTCCTGGGAAGAAGGCTGAGTCACTCGGTCAAATAGCTCTGGATGTAGTATTCGGTGACTCGAAGCATTTCTGCAAGGAGAAGCTGAAGTTTGAAGTCGTGGATTTCCAGAGCGCTTACCATGCTATTTTGGGAAGACCAGCCTATGCCCGCTTCATGGCTCGGCCATGTTATGTGTACCTCAAATTAAAGATGCCTGGCCCCAAGGGCGTGATCACTATCACTGGCAGCCGGAAGAAGGCAGAAGAGTGTTTCCAGAAAGGCTCGAAGATCTCGGATGCCCAGATAACAGTAGTAGAGCTGGAGGAATATAAGAAGAATGCAGATCCGAGTGATTTGCTGCGGGCCAAGAAGCCCGCCATAGAGTCAGTGTTCCAATCGTCAGGGGAGACGAAGCGAGTTCATATCCACCCGACTGACCCCAACGCAGCTCCGACCCATATTTCCACAACACTCGACTCTAAATAGGAAAAAGCGCTCATCCAGTTCCTCCATGAGAACTGGGACATCTTTGCATGGAAGCCAGCTGACATGCCGAGTGCTCCCAGGGGACTGGCTGAGCATCGCCTTAGAGTCGACACAAAAGCGAAACCTGTTAAGGAACATCTTCGACGGTCCGCCGTTCAGAAGAAAAAAGCCATTGGCGAGGAGGTGGCTCGACTCCTTGCAACAGAGTTTATCTGAGAGATATACCACTCCGAGTGGCTCGCCAATGTCGTCATGGTTCCCAAGAAGGACAACTCACTTCGCATGTGCATTGATTTCAAACATATCAATCGGGCCTGCCCAAAAGATCATTTTCCTCTCCCTCACATCAACCAAATTGTCGACTCGACTGCGGGGTGTGAGAGATTGTCTTTTTTAGACGCCTATTCCGGGTATCATCAGATCTGTCTGTATGGACCTGACAAAATCAAAATAGCTTTCATCACTCCATTCGGGTGCTTCTGCTATATCACCATGCCATTCGGTCTCAAGAATGCCGGAGCCACGTTCATGAGAATGATTCAAAAGGTTTTACTCACTCAAATCAGTCGGAATGTGGAAGCATACATGGATGATATCGTGGTCAAGTCACGAAAGGGTTCCGACCTGTTGACTGACCTAGCTGAAACATTTGCCAATCTTAGGAGATATGATATCAAGCTCAATCCATCAAAGTGCACATTCGGAGTGCCTGGCGGAAAGTTACTCGGTTTTCTCGTTTCAAAGCGAGGAATCGATGCTAACCAAGAAAAAGTTAGCACCATACTCCGAATGAAACGCCCTGTGCGTGTGCACGATGTCCAGAAGCTTACTGGATGCTTGGCCGCGTTAAGTCGATTCATCTCTCGCCTCGGTGAAAAGGCGTTGCCTCTCTATAGACTGATGAAGAAGGCATACAAGTTTGAGTGGGCTCCGAAAGCTGATGCAGCGTTTGCCGAGCTAAAAGCTCTACTCTCCACCCAGTCGGTGCTTGCTGCTCCAATCAACAAAGAGCCTCTGTTGCTTTACATTGCAGCCATAGGACAAGTCGTCAGTATAGTACTTACGGTCGAGCGGGAAGAAGAAGGTAAAACCTTCAAAGTTCAGCGTCCAGTGTATTATCTCTCTGAAGTTTTGACCCCATCGAAGCAAATATATCCTCATTATCAGAAGCTCGTATATGGGATCTACATGACCATGAAGAAGGTTGCTCATTATTTCTCTGATCATGACATTACAGTCGTCAGCGACGCACCATTGTCAGAGATTCTGCACAACAGAGATGCAACTGGTCAAGTGGCTAAATGGGCAATTGAACTCCTTCCCCTTGATATCAAATTTGAGGCAAAGAAAGCCATTAAGTCCCAGGCTATAGCAGATTTCCTTGCCAAGTGGATTGAACAGCAGAAGCCGACTCAAGTTCACTCGGAGCATTGGACCATGTTCTTTGATGGCTCTAAGATGTTAAATGGTTCTGGTGCTGGGGTAGTTTTGGTTTCTCCCAGAGGAGATAAGCTCAGATATGTGCTCCAGATCCACTTTGATTCCTCCAACAATGAAGCAGAATATGAAGCACTTTTGTATGGGTTGCGCATGGCCATTTCACTCGGCGTCCGTCGCCTTATGGTTTATGGCGACTCAGATTTGGTGGTCAATCAGGTGATGAAGGAGTGGGATGTTAGAAGCCCATCCATGACTGGATACTGCAATGCAGTGAGGAAGTTCGAAAAGAAATTCGAAGGGTTAGAGCTCCATCACGTTCCCCGACTGAAAAATCAAGCAGCTGATGACTTGGCGAAGATAGGTTCCAAGAGGGAAGCCATTCCGAGTGGTGTGTTTTTGGAGCATGTTCACACACCATCGGTTCAAGAAGATCCTTTCACTAAAGAAGTCCCACAGCCCAAAAGCGCCACCGATCCGACTGAAGTCGAGGTCCCAGCTGTGGTCGACTTGGTCATGGAAGTTTTGGTCATCACTCCCGATTGGACAGTGCCCTATATCGCCTATATTTTGAGAAAAGAACTCCCCGAGAATGAAGAAGAGGCTCGGGAGATCGTCTGCCGATCCAAATCCTTCACCGTCATGAGAGGTCAGTTATACAGAGAAAGTGCGACTGGAGTCAGCCAGAAATGCATAACACTGGAGGAAGGTCGAATGATTCTCAATGACATCCACCCGGGGACCTGTGGCCATCACGCGTCTTCTCCGACCATCGTGGCTAAAGCATACCGAGCTGGTTTTTATTGGCCCAGAGCGAATGAAATGGCAAAGGAGATAGTCGAAAAGTGTGAAGGATGTCAATTTTACTCCAATATGTCACACAAGCCCGCCTCAGCTTTAAAGACCATACCACTTGTTTGGCCCTTTGCAGTATGGGGGTTGGATATGGTCGGCCCTTTGAGAACAGGTAGAAGCGGTTTCACCCATGTGCTGGTAGCAGTCGACAAGTTCACCAAGTGGATTGAGGCCAAACCCATCAAGAACCTCGATGCCGGTACCGCTGTCAGCTTTATCAGAGAATTGATATTCAGATATGGAGTCCCACACAACATCATCACTGACAACGGGTCAAACTTCGATTCCGAAGAATTCAGAGCTTTCTGCATGTCTCAAGGCACACGAGTCGACTATGCTTCAGTCGCCCATCCATAGTCGAATGGACAAGCAGAACGAGCCAACGGCTTGATTCTCAAAGGGTTGAAACCCTGTTTGATGCGTGATCTCAAGCATGCGGCTGGTGCATGGGTAGACGAACTTCCCTCGGTGCTTCGGGGGTTAAGGACCACGCCCAACTGGTCGACTGGAAGAACTCCATTCTTCTTGGTCTACGGAGCTGAAGCAGTCTTGCCAAGTGACCTTCTCCACAATGCTCCTCGGGTCGAGCTCTACACCGAAGCTAAAGCAGAACAAGCACGACAGGATGCAGTCGACCTTTTAGAGGAAGAAAGAGAGATGGCTCTGATTCGATCGACCATTTATCAACAAGACTTGCATCGCTTCCACGCCAAAAACGTGAAGAGTCGAGCCTTCCAGGAAGGAGATTTGGTCCTCCGAGTGGATCAGCAGAAACCACACAAGCTTGCTCCTTCTTGGGAAGGACCCTTCATCGTCACCAAGGTTCTCCACAATGGAGCATATCGTCTTTACAATGTCGAGCATCAGATCGACGAGCCCCGAGCTTGGAACGCGGAGCTCCTCCGCCCCTTTTACACTTAAGTATTCACTCGGATGAGTTGTAATAAAAGTACTTCTGTAGTTTATTTATCAAAGATAAGAGCTTTATTGTTTTCCCAGTAATTGTTATTACTTTTGTCCACATAAAACAATCCCCCAGCGGGTGGCTTGGTTGCGAATCTGATTCGCCTAAGTCTGTAAAAAAAATCCTAACCGAGTGGTGAGCCAGCCTCCCACTTGAAGGCTTAGCTGCGAAATCCGTTTTGCCTAAGTTAAACAAAATCCTACCGAGTGGTAAGCCAGCCTTCCACTCAGAGGCTTAGCTGCAGTCCAAGTACTCGCCTAAGTTTTTGAAAATCCTATTGAGTGGTAAGCCATCCTTCCACTCGGAGGCTTAGCTGCAGTACAAGTACTCGCCTAAGTTAAACAAAATCCTACCGAGTGGTAAGCCATCCTTCCACTCGGAGGCTTAGCTGTAGTCCAAGTACTCGCCTAAGTTTTTGAAAATCCTACCGAGTGGTAAGCCAGCCTTCCACTCGGAGGCTTAGCTGCAGTACAAGTACTCACCTAAGTTAAACAAAATCCTACCGAGTGACGAGCCAGTCTTCCACTCGGAGGCTTAGCTGCAGCATTGCACTCGCCTAAGCACAAGTACAACGTGCGCTCTGCGAGGAGGACGAGGTGCAGGTCGACTGCTACCCTCTCCTTCCAAGCTACGCCACAAATACAACATGCGCTCCGCGAGGAGGACGAGGTGCAGCTCGACTGCTACCCTCTCCTTCTGAGCTACGCCACAAATACAACTGCTCTCTGCGAGGAGGACGAGGTGCAGGTCGACTGCTACCCTCTCCTTCCGAGCTACGCCACAAATACAACGTGCGCTCTGCGAGGAGGACGAGGCGTAGGTCGACTGCTACCCTCTCCTTCCGAGCTAAGCCACACATACAACATGCGCTCTGCGAGGAGGACGAGGCGCAGGTCGACTGCTACCTCCTTCTCCAGAGGTACCCCTTGTAAATCCTACCGAGTGGAGAGCAAACCTCCCACTCGGGGGCTTAGCTGCAGCCCAGTGCTCGCCTAAGTTTTTGAAAATCCTACCGAGTGGAGAGCAAACCTCCCACTCGGGGGCTTAGCTGCAGCCCAGTGCTCGCCTAAGTTTTTGAAAATCCTACCGAGTGGAGAGCAAACCTCCCACTCGGGGGCCTTAGCTGCAGCCCAGTGCTCGCCTAAGTTTTTGAAAAATCCTACCGAGTGGAGAGCAAACCTCCCACTCGGGGGCTTAGCTGCAGCCCAGTGCTCGCCTAAGTTTTTGAAATCTTACCGAGTGGAGAGCAGACCTCCCCACTCGGAGGCTTAGCTGCAGCCCAGCGCTTGCCTAAGTATATCGGGGAACAAGTCGATTGCAATGAGCGCCTCGCTTTAGCCTGCAAAAGACACCTCAAACCAAATGCAAACATATTCAACGTCGAATCCAAGTTCGGATAACACCTAACAGAACCGAAAGTGCTCAGGCGCGAGGCCTGTTAAGGTTTGTCGATTACAAAACTCACTCGGCATACCGAGGCAAATTTAAAGTGTCAAGCTCAGATGTTTTTTACCCCTCCTGTGGAGGGCTGGAAGGTGCAACAAACTCATCTAGGTCGATTCCATCTGCAATCCGAGTTGCAGCGGCAATGAAGGTCTCCATGAAAGATCGGAAATCATGCTTCTTGGTGTTAGCCACCCTAAGGGCCACCAGCTTGTCCTCTCGTGCATCCTTGCAGTGAACGCGGACCAGAGACAGGGCAACATCCGCACTGCACCTGGCTGAAGACTTCTTCCACTCCTGCACTCGACTTGGGACCTCGTTCAGTCGAGTCATCAGAGACTCGAGGTCGTTCTGGAGCGTCTCTCTTGGCCAGAGTGTTGTGTCGATGGGATAAGTTGCGACCTTCAGCCTTGCAAGATAGTCGACGACAGCAGCAACACGAGATTCAAACCGGAGCACATTCATGGCGACTTCATCTTTCATGGGAGAGTTGATGGGATCCAGGTTTATTTCCAGTCGACCAGTCTCCTCTTCAAAGTTCTGGCAAAATTCTGCAAGCACAACCACCGATTCAAGACAACAATCGGAGATCACAATTAAAACGTCTGTTTATTACAAAAGATTACCTTCAAGCATGAGGAATAGCTTCTTGGCGAGTCCACCCAGATAAGCCTACAGATCGTTCTTCTTTCCCTCCAACTCACTGGCCTTGTCATTCAGGGCAACCTTGTCACTTTTCAGTCGACTGACCTCCTTGTTGGCAGCATCAAGAGAAGCCTTCAGATTGGTGTTTTCTTCTTCAAGCTTGGTAACTGAAGCCAGCTTTTCATCTGCGAGCTTGGTCTTCTCTAAAGCCGCTTTCTGCAACTCAGCCAAGTCAAGGTCTTTCTTCTTCAGGGCATCCCTCACTTTGTCTGCAAAATTACAGTGAGATCAGATTCTGAAACAAACGAGAGGCAAAAGCAGTCGTCGGAGGCCTCACCAAACATACCTTTAGCCTCCTCCTTCGCCTTCATTAGGTTCTCTTGGGTCAGTTTCAGATCAAGCTTGAGCTGGATATGTTTGTTCTCCATCTCAGTGTAACGAGCCGCAAGGTCGCAGGATTTCTACGAAGAACCAATTGACAGATGTCAAAGACAATTCACTTCCGAGTGACTAAGGAAAAATCATAGCATTTCTAAGACTATGGCCGAATACAAACATTCGACCACAGTCTCGGGGACTACACCCAGTGGGTGCACTCAGCGTGCCCCCACTAGTTTCATTAGTTAGAGTCGACCAGTCGACAAACAAAAAAAAACAGGAGGTGTTCTTCAGACTATAGTCGACTACCAGCAGTCAACCATAGTCTCAGGGACTACACCCAGTGGGTGCACTCAGCGTGCCCCCACCGGTCTATGAATCTATTCGACCTAGTCGAGTAAGGAAAAAACTTAAGACATAAAGACTATGGTCGACTGCCAGCAGCCCACCATAGCCTTGGGGACTACACCCAGTGGGTGCACTCAGCGTGCCCCCACTAACCCGGAATTTCAATCGACACACCCAGTGGGTGTAGGAAACTCTCTAGGAGTTTCAGAAAGAAGAGTTTTCAGATATCATATCCTAACAGAACAGGCAGTGACTGACTGACCTGAACATTACTCTGAAGAGCTGAACTGGCGTCATAGGCTGCCTGGCTGGCTTCTCGTATTGCCTTCACTTGCTCCATCATGACCCCCGCTTGGCGTATTGCTTCTTTAGCAGCACTAGCTTGGTCTTCTAGAACGTGGTAGGTTGAGAAAAGCGAAGGTTGAGCAGCACTCGACGATGAAGGACGAGCACTCGTCAACGGCACCGCAAAGGTTATGGTAGGCCGAGTGACATTGTCTCCCTCCACGACCAATGTCTCGGGTGCTGGCACGTCCTGAGTCGCCTTGCCAGCAGACGCTTTCTTGCTCCTCCTCTGCCTTGGTGGTTCCTCGTCGTCGTCGTCGGGAAGGTCGATAACGACGTTAGATGAAGCTACAGAAAAAGAATCAAAATTAGAGACAAGAAGCCAATCGACTGAAGACGGAACTACAAGAGTCATACTAGGTTTCGAAGTAACAGCATCCTCCATCTCCTGGTCTTCAGCTCTGGCCGAGGTATCAGAAGTAGCAGCACTGCTGTTCCAGAAGTCAGTCGATTAGCTCGTGAGTCGACTAAGAATAAGTTCACGAGGAACAGACAAACTCAAGCTACACCATTACCCTGAGATAGTGGGGATCACCATCTTCATCTTCGGCAAGACCTTCGCCGACTTCGACGGCGCCACTCGAGATTGCTTCGGAGCTTTCTCAGTCGGCACCGGAGAAGTAGTCCGAGGACGCTTGGACGATTGCAAGACGGTTGCGACCCCCTTACCACGCTCGACCGCGGGATCATGGGCTAGCTTTGAGCGTCTTTCCGAGCAAGGAGGTATGACTTCCTCCTCCTCCTCCTCTTCTTCCTCCTCACCAGAATCATCACCCTCATCATCGTCGTCAGCATCCGAATCCCATTCCTCCGGGCTTTCACCCCCACTTCCTTCCTCCTCCTCAGTCGGTGTTTGCGCCCCATTGGGCATCGAGTATAACTCTGTGGTGGCCTGTCAGACAACAAAATAAAGATCAATCGACCAATTCGCGGCGAAGCAGAATGGATAAAGCAAGATTGCAAATGGAAATAAGTGGCCATACCGTGTCCGGTGTATAGGTACAGTCGAGTGGTGGAATCCTCCTAGCCCCTCGAGGGTTGTCCTTATTCCCTGTGATTGTGGCCACCCACCTCTCCAGTGTGGCGTCGTCGACCGCTTCTGGATGGACCCGAGTGGTGTCTTCGGTACCACAGTACAGCCACATCGGGTGGCCTCGGTACTGAAGCGGTTGGATGCGCCGTCTAAGAAAGACCTCCAGAAGATCCATACCCGTCACTCCGTCCCTAACGAGTTGGACTACGTGTTCCATCAACATTTTTACCTGGGCTTTCTCCTCAGGAAGCACCTTCAGAGAAGATGGTTTGTCCACTCGGTCCATGGAGAATGGAGGGAGACCAGTCGACTGCCCCGGCGTCGACTCGTCTTGGCAGTAGAACCAAGTCGACTGCCACCCTCTGACCGACTCAGGAAGGGTCATGGCCGGGAAAGTGCTCTTATTCCTCATCTGAATCCCAAGACCCCCGCACATCTGGATAATCTTAGTCCTCTCGTCACCCGGACTCGCCTTTTTCACCGTCTATGAGCGACAGGTGAATATGTGCTTAAAGAGACCCCAATGTGGTCGACAACCCAGGAAGTTCTCGCACATGGAAACGAAAGCAGCAAGATGGGCGATGGAATTGGGAGTGAAATGGTGGAGTTGCGCCCCAAAGAAGTTCAGAAACCCTCGGAAGAAAACACTCGGCGGCAAAGAGAATCCATGATCTATATGAGTGGCTAGGATAACGCACTCACCCTCATGCGGCCGCGGTTGACACTCGGACCCCGGAAGCCTTGCTGACCCATGGAGGATCAGACTCTTGTTGGCCAGGTCATTGAGATCCGTCTCGGTGATGGTCGAACGGATCCAATCCCCTTGGACCCAACCTTTTGGTAGACGGGATCTTGAAGAAGATCCGCCCAGACTGGATGCTCTCCCCTTCGCTTTCCCCGCCGTCGTCGCCTTCTTCGCGTGCTCCGATGCCGCCGTCTTCTCCTTCACCATTGTCGCCGACGAAGCACGTGAGGAGTGGATAAGCGGAGGCGAGAGTAGGCACAACGAGCGGAGGCAAAGAAGGCAGAGAGGGGAATGGGAAGGCACTGTTCAAAAACCCTCGCCCGGCGCTTTATATAAGGATGCTTCCGAGTTGCTGACAAGTAGGCCCGGGCAGTCCTGTCACATCCCGAAACAGTCGCGCACGCATGATACGTGGCGAAAAAGGCGGCGCAGAAATCGAGGCGTCCACGCCTTATCCCATCCGAGTACCGCGGTCCGCCCCGCTTCACGCGCTTCCCAAAATTCGAATCCCACAAAATCTGCTAACGGTAGATCAATCTGTCAGACGATAGATTTCCCGCGATCCGTCGCTCGGAAGTTCACTAAGTTCGAAAGTTCACTCGATAGAAGAAAAGAATGGATCAAGGCGACTGAAGGAAAGGTTAGTGCCAACGCCATAAAAGAAAAATTGCTGATCCAGGATACAACACAATCAGAGCACGGGAAACAGGTCGGAGAAAATTATCGAACCCTTCCTCACTCGAACCTCGATCCATTCGGGGGCTAATGATGAAGTCATGTACCTAGGGTAGGGTCATGGTACTACCCTAGGTACCCTACCCAAGGACATCCTTAGAAGAAGCTACCTTCCAGTCGACCAAGAGGGACTTCACTCGACCAAGAGGGACTTCACTTGATGATGGAGATAGCCACTCGACCATGAAGCTAACCACTCGACGGCCAGGAGACCTAAAGTCACTCAGCACACAACATTCTATCATTAAGTAGCTTTAATAGTCTTCATGGTGTTTTATGAGGGCGTTACCAGTAACCCCCTGTCTTAATGTACTTTAAACCCTGCATAACTGAGGGCCGGAGGGGTCTGGCAAACTCTATATAAGCCACCCCCCTCCTCAGTGTAAAGGGTTCGCACCCCTGTAACTCATATACACAGAAACCAGTCGACCGCCTTTGGGTTCCGAGACGTAGGGCTATTACTTCCTCCGAGAAGGGCCTGAACTCGTTAAACACTCGTGTGTACAACTACTCCATAGCTAGGATCTTGCCTCTCCATACCTACCCCCATTCTACTGTCAGACTTAGAACCACGACACCGCCGGATCAGCCGCCCCATCCTCCACCTCGTCTATCGCGCCACCTCAATCCCCATAGTGCCGTCTTGACCTGCCCCATCGGAACCGCATCACCCTCAGCAATTCCTCCGATGAAGCCGAGGCCAACTCGGCGCCACCAAGGAGGTTCTACACTCACTGCTGCATTTTATCTTTTATTCGATCTCACGGGGTTGCCGGTGTCGTGGTACTAAGTCTGACAGTAGAATATGGGGTAGGTATGGAGAGGCAAGATCCTAGCTATGGAGTAGTTGTGTACGCAAGAGATTTACGAGTTCAGGCCCTTCTCAGAGGAAGTAACAGCCCTACGTCTCGGAGCCCGGAGGCGGTCGACTGGATTATATGTGTAAGAGTTACAGGGGTGCGAACCCTTCTGCCAGTGGAGAGGGGTGGCTTATATAGAGGATGCCAGGACCCCAGCCTGCCCACGTAGCGGAGGGTTAAAGTACATTAAGGCCTAGCGTTACTGGTAACGCCTTACATAAAGTGTCATCATGACCATAAAGACAACTTAATTACAGACCGTTTGGGTACAGAGTGGATCCTGAACTCCTGGTGGTCGAGTGAGTCTTCATGGTCGAGTGTCTTCATGTTTGTCGAGTGTCTTCCAGTCCGTCGAGTGGAATCTCTCTTGGTCGACTGGGAGAGGTCTCTTCTGTAGATGTCCTTGGGGGGGGGGTACCTGGGACAGGTACATGACCCTACCCTAGGTACATGACTTCATCATTAGCCCCCAAATGGATCGAGGTTTGAGTGAGGAAGGAGTTGAGAATTCTTCCGATTCTTCTTTCTAAGCTATGAGTACGTCTTGTTCTGGATCAACTGACCATAGGTGACGGTATCAACTTCTTTTTCAATCGCCTCGATCCATTCTGGATGTAGGTCGAGTGATCTTTCTACACTTGGAGATCTCCGAGCGACGGATCGCAGGAGATCTTCCGTCTGACAAGTTTCTCTGCGGTTAGTGGATTTAGCGGGATCCGAATTTCGGGAAGCGCGCGAAGCGGAGAAGGCCACGGTACTCGGATGGGATAAGACAGAGACGCCTCGATCCTCGCGCCGCCTTTTTCGCCACGTATCCCTCGTGCGACTGTTTCAGGATTTGACAGGATTGCCCGGGTCCACTAGTCAGCCACTCGGAAGTGATTCCATATAAGGAACATGGCGGAGGTTTTTGAAGAGTGCTCCCTCATTTTCCCCTCTCCCGTCTTCAGATTCATCCACTGCCCTCGCTATCTGTTCAGCGCCGTTGCTCCGTACCAGCCTCATCGGCGACAATGGTGAAGGAGAAGACGGTGGCTTTGGAGGGGGCGAAGAAGGCGACGGCGTAGGCAAAGGGGAGAGCGCCTAGTCGGGGTGGATCCTCGTCGCGGTCTCGCTTGCCACAAGGTTGGATCCAAGGGTATTGGATCTGCTCGACCATCACCCAGAAGGATCTCGACGACCTAGCCAATGAGGGGCTGATCGAGCACGGAGCAGCGAGGCTTCCGGGGACGGAGTGGCAGCCGCAGCCTTAGGAGGGTGAGTGTGTCCTCCTAGCGACTCATGTTGTTCGTGGATTTTCTTTGCCACCTCATCTTTTCTTTAGAGGGTTTCTAAACTTCTTCGGGGCTCATCTCCACCACTTCACACCCAATTCCATTGCCTATCTCGCCGCTTTCGTTTCTCTATGTGAAAACTTCTTGGGTTGTCAGCCGCATTGGGGCCTCTTCAAACACATATTCACTTGTCGCTCTCAGACGGTCAAAAAGGCTAACCCGAATGATGAGAGAACCCAAGTAATCCAGATGTGTGGGGGTCTTGGGGTCCAGATGAGGAGTAAGAGTGCTTTTCCAGCTATGACCCTTCCTGAGTCAGTTAGAGGGTGGCAGTCGACCTGGTTCTACTGCCGAGACCAGTCGACGCCAGGGCAGTCGACTGGGCTCCCTCCCTTCTCTATGAGTCGAGTGAACAAGCCGTCTTCTCTGAAAGTAGTTCCGGAGGAGAAGGCCCAGGTTAAAATGTTGATGGAGCGGGTAGTCCAACTCATTCGCGATGGTGTGACTGGCATGGATCTTCTGGAGGTTTTCCTTCGTCGGCGTATCCAACCACTCCAGTACCGGGGCCACCCGATGTGGTTGTACTCTGGTACTGAAGACACCACTTGGGTTCACCCAGAAGAGGTCGACGATGTCACGCTGGAGAGGTGGATGACCGCCATCACAGGGAACAAGGACAACCCTCGTGAGGCCAGGAGGATCCCGCCACTCGACCAATCTTATGAAGCAGACAAGGTATGACCACTTATCTCTGACTGTAATCATGTTCCGTCTATTCTGTTTCGCTGCAGATCAGTCGATCAACTTTTGTCTTGTTTGTTGTTTTTCAGGTCACAACTGAGTTGTATTCAATGCCCAACGAGGCGCAAGCGTAGACTGAGCAGGAGGAAGGAAGTGGAGGTGAAAGTCAGGAGGAGTGGGAATCGGATGGCGATGAGGGTGATGAAGATGCAGGCTCCGATGAGGAGGAGGAGGAGGAAGAGGAGGAGGAAGTAGCGCCTTCTCGTTCTGAAAGAAGGTCCAAGCTTGCCCACGACCCTGCTGTCGAGCGCGGCAAGGGGGCCGCGTCTGTTGTGCAATCGACCAAGCGTCCTCGGACGACCTCTCCGGCGCCGACTGAGAAAGCGCCGAAGCAATCTCGAGTGGTGTCGTCGAAGCCGACGAAGGCTTTACCGAAGATGAAGATGGTGATTCCAACTATTTCTGGGTAATGACATAACTTGTGTCCTCTTGTTTCTCATGGATTCATTCTTGGTCGACTCATTAGCTGACCGACTGATTTTTGAAACTGCAGCGCTGCCACTTCTGATACCTCGGCTAGACCCGAAGATCAGGAAATGGAGGATGTCGTTACTTCCAACCCTGGTATGACCTTTGAAGTTTCGTTTTCAGTCGGTGGGATCTTCGTTTTTAACTTTGACTCTTTTCTGCAGCTCCATCCAATATTGTCATTGATCTTCCTGATGATGATGAAGACGAGGAACCACTGAGGCAGAGGAGGAATAGGAGAGCGACTACTGGCAAGGCAGCTCAGGCCGTGTCAGAGACGTTAGTCGCGGAGGGGGACATCGTCACTCGGCCAACCGTATCCTTTGCGGTGCCGCTGACGAGTGCTCGCCCTCCGTCGTCGTGTGCTGGCCATCCTTCACTTTTCTCCACCCACCACGTCCCTGAAGACCAAGCAAGCGCTGCTAAAGAAGCTATACGCCAGGAGAGGGTTATGATGGAGCAAGTGAAGGCGATCCGAGACGCCAGTCAAGCAGCTTATGACGCCAGTTCAGCCCTTCAGAGCAATGTCCAGGTTGGTCGATCACTGCCTGTTCTGTTAGGATATGTTATCTGAAAACTTTCCTTTCTGAAAATCTTAGTATATGTTGTACACCCACTGGGTGTGTCGGTTGAGAATCTGGGTTGGTGGGGGCACGCTAAGTGCACCCACTGGGTGTAGTCCCCAAGGCTATGGTCGACTACTAGCAGTGGACTATAGTCTTTATGTCTTGAGTTTTTCTTTTTCCTCGGTACTGTCTTCACTCGATCTGGTCAAATGGAATCATAAATCGGTGGGGACACGCTCAGTGCACCCACTGGGTGTAGTCCCCGAGACTGTGGTCGACTGCTGGCGGTCGACTATAGTCTGAAGAACACACACACACACACTCTTTTTTTTGGGTCGACTGATCGACTCTAAGTTTAGCTGATAGAACTAGTGGGGGTACGCTGAGTGCACCCACTGGGTGTAGTCCCCGAGACTACAGTTGAATGTTTAGATTCAGCTGTAGTCTTAGAAATACTACAATTTTTCTCTTAGTCACTCGGAAGTGACCTATCTTTGACGTCTGTCGATTGGTTTTTTGCAGAAATCTTGCGAGCTTTCCGCTTGTTACACTGAATTGTAGAACAAGCATATCCAACTCGAACTTGATCTGAAGCTCGTCCAGGAGAACTTCACGAAGGCGAAGGAGGAGGCAAAAGGTATGTTTGGTGAGAATCTTGTCGACTGTCTTTGCTTTTTGCCTGTCCTCGAGTCTAATCTTATTGTGATTTTGCAGATAAACTGAGGGATGCTCTGAAGAAGAAGAAGGACCTTGACCTTGCCGAGGCATAGAAAGCGGCTTCAGACAAGATGAAACTTGCAGAAGAGAAGTTGGCTTCGGTCAGCAAACTTGAAGAGGAAAACACTAATATGAAAGCCGCTCTCGACGTGGCCAACCAGGAGGTCACTCGACTGAGGAATGACAAGATGGTCCTGAGTGACAAAGCTAGCGAACTGGTGGGAAAGAAGAATGATCTGGAGGCTTATCTGGGAGGACTCGCCAAGAAGCTATTCCTCATGCTGGAAGGTAACCCTTTGTATCTGACAGGCTTTTTAATCTTGACCTCACCACCAAACTGCTACCTTAACTTTGGGGTTGCGTCTACAGAGTTCTGCCAGAACTTTGAGGAGGAGACTGGTCGACTGGAGACGAGCCTGGATCCCATCAATTCTCCTGTGAAGGATGAAACTGCTATGAACGTGCTCCGACTCGAGTCTCGCGTTGCTGCCGTTGTTGACTATCTTGCAAGGCTGAAGGTCGCGACGTCACGCATCGACACGGCGCTCTGGCCAGGAGAAGTACTTCAGAATGATCTTGAGTCCTTGATGACTCGATTGAATGAGGTTCCAAGTCGTGTGCAAGAATGGAAGAAGTCTTTTGCCAGGTGTGGTGCCGACGTTGCTCTATCTCTTGTCCGTGTCCACTGCAAAGATGCGCGAGAAGACAAGCTGGCGGCTCTCAAGGTGTCCAATACCAAGAAGCATGACTTCCGATCCTTCATGGAGACCTTCATCACTGCTGCCACTCGGATCGCAGATGGAATCGATCTAGACGAGTTTGTCGCGCCTTCCAGCCCTCCGCAGGAGGGGTAAAAAACTTCTATGCTTGATTGTTTGAATTTGCCTCGGGATGCCGAGTGATTTTTGTAACCGAAAACCTTAACAGGCTTGATGCCTGAGCACTTCTGGATCCGTAGGACGCTATCCGAACTTGGTTTGCCATTGAATATGTCTGCTTCCGCTTTCAAACAATCATCCTTCTGTGATGCTCTTTTGCAGGTAGGGACGGAGCACAAATTATAGTTGACCTGTACTTGTCGTGTTTCTAGGGAAGCGCTGGGATGCAGCTTAGCCTCCGAGTGGGAGATTAGTTCTCCACTCGACAGGATTTCGAAACTTAGGCGAGCACTGTGCTGCAGCTAAGCCCCCGAGTGGGAGGTTTGCTCTCCACTCGGTAGGATTTTATAAACTTAAGCGAGCACTGGGCTACAGCTAAGCCCCCGAGTGGGAGGTTTGCTCTCCACTCGGTAGGATTTTATAAACTTAGGCGAGCACTGGGCTGCAGCTAAGCCCCCGAGTGGGAGGTTTGCTCTCCACTCGGTAGGATTTTATAAACTTAGGCGAGCACTGGGCTGCAGCTAAGCCCCCGAGTGGGAGGTTTGCTCTCCACTCGGTAGGATTTTAAAAACTTAGGCGAGCACTGGGCTGCAGCTAAGCCCTCGAGTGGGAGGTTTGCTCTCCACTCGGTAGGATTTTAAAAACTTAGGCGAGCACGGGGCTGCAGCTAAGCCCCCGAGTGGGAGGTTTGCTCTCCACCCGGTAGGATTTTCGTGGCATAGCTTTGGAGGAGAAGGTAGCAGTCGACCTGCGCTTCGCCCCCCTCGCAGAGCGCATGTTGTATTTGTGGCATAGCTCAGAAGGAGAAAGCAGGAGTCGACCTACGCCTCGTCCTCTTCGCGGAGCGCACGTTGTATTTGTGGCGTAGCTCGGAAGGAGAAGGCAGGAGTCGACCTGCTCCTCGTCTTCTTTGCGGAGCGCACGTTGTATTTTATACTTAGGCGAACACTAGGTTGCAGCTAAGCCCCCGAGTGGAAGGCTGGCTTACCACTCGGTAGGATTTTCAAAAACTTAGGCGAGCAATGGGCTGCAGCTAAGCCTCCGAGTGGAAGGCTGGCTTACCACTCGGTAGGATTTTGTTGAAACTTAGGCGAGTACTTGGACTGCAGCTAAGCCTCCGAGTGGAAGGCTGGCTTACCACTCAGTAGGATTTTGTTGAAACTTAGGCGAGTACTTGGACTACAGCTAAGCCTCCGGGTGGAAGGCTGGCTTACCACTCGGTAGGATTTTGTTTAAACTTAGGTGAAACGGATTCGCAGCTAAGCCTCCGAGTGGAAGGCTGGCTTACCACTCGGTAGGATTTTTTTACAAACTTAGGCAAAACGGATTCGCGGCTAAGCCACCCACCGGGGGACTGATGTATGAGAACAAAAGCAATAACAATCACTGGGAAAATTATGAAACTCTTGTCTTTGATAAATAAACTACAGAAGTACTTTTATTACAACTCATCTGAGTGAATATTTAAGTATAAAAGGGGCGGAGTAGCTCCGCGTTCCATGCTCGGGGCTCGTCAATCTGGTGCTCGACATTGTAAAGGCGGTATGCTCCATTGTGGAGAACCTTGGTGATGATAAAGGGACCTTCCCAAGTAGGAGCAAGCTTGTGTGGCTTCTGCTGATCCACTCGGAGAACTAAATCTCCCTCCTGGAAAGCTCGACTCTTCACGTTTTTGGCATGGAAGCGACGTAAGTCCTGCTGATAAATGGTCGATCGGATCAAAGCCATCTCTCTTTCTTCTTCTAGAAGGTCGACTGCGTCCTGTCGGGCTTGCTCTGCTTCAGCTTCGGTGTAGAGTTCGACTCGGGGTGCATTGTGAAGCAGGTCACTCGGCAAGACTGCTTCAACTCCATAGACCAAGAAGAACGGAGTTCTACCAGTCGACCGGTTTGGCGTGGTCCTTAATCCCCAAAGCACCGACGGAAGTTCATCGAATCATGCACCAGCTGCGTGCTTGAGGTCGCGCATCAATCGGGGCTTCAACCCTTTGAGATTAAGCCATTTGCTCGTTCTGCCTGTCCATTCGGCTGGGGGTGAGCGACTGAAGCATAGTCGACTCGTGTACCCTGAGATGTGCAGAAGGCTCTGAATTCCTTGGAGTCAAAGTTTGACCCATTGTCTGTGATGATGCTGTGTGGAACTCCATATCTGAATATCAACTCCATGATGAAGCTGACAGCGGTGCCGGCATCCAGATTCTTGATGGGTTTAGCCTCAATCCACTTGGTGAACTTGTCGACTGCTACCAGCACATGGGTGTAGCCGCTTCTGCCTATTCTCAGTGGTCCAACCATATCCAATCCCCATACAGCGAAAGGCCAGACGAGTGGAATGGTCTTCAAGGCTGAGGCGGGCTTGTGCGACATATTGGAGTAAAATTGACATCCTTCGCACTTGTCGACTATTTCCTTTGCCATCTCATTCGCTCTTGGCCAGTAAAATCCTGCTCGGTATGCTTTAGCCACAATGGTCCGAGAGGACGCATAATGACCACAGGTCCCCGAGTGGATATCATCAAGGATTATCCGACCTTCTTCTAGCGTTATACACTTCTGACCAACTCCAGTCGCGCTTTCTCTGTACAACTGTCCCTTAATCACGGTAAAGGCCTTAGATCGGCGGGCGATCTGTCGGGCCTCTTCCTCATCTTCTGGGAGTTCTTTCCTCAAAATATACGCGATGTATGGCACTGTCCAGTCGGGAGTGATGACCAATGCTTCCATGATCAAGTCGACCACTGCTAGAATTTCTACTTCAGTCGGATCTCTGACGCTTTTTGGCTGTGGAGCTTCTTCGGTAAAAGGATCTTCTTGGACTGATGGAGTATGGATGTGCTCCAAGAACACATCACTGGGGATGGCTTCTCTCTTGGAACCTATCTTCGCCAAATCATCAGCCGCTTGATTCTTCAGTCTGGGTATATGATGGAGCTCTAACCCTTCAAATTTCTTTTCAAGCTTTCTCACTGCATTGCAGTATCCAGTCATGGATGGGCTTCTAATGTCCCACTCCTTCATCACCTGATTGACCACCAAATCCGAGTCACCATAAACCATAAGGCGACGGACGCCGAGTGAAATGGACATGCGCAACCCATACAAAAGTGCCTCGTATTCTGCTTCATTGTTGGAGGAATCAAAGTGAATCTGGAGCACATATCTGAGCTTATCTCCTCAGGGGGAAACCAATACTACCCCAGCACCGGAACCATTCAACATCTTAGAACCATCAAAGAACATGGTCCAGTGCTCCGAGTGAACTTGAGTCGGTTGTTGTTGTTCAATCCACTCGGCGATGAAATCTGCTACTGCTTGGGACTTAATGGCTTTCTTTGCCTCAAACTTGATATCAAGGGGAAGAAGTTCAATCGCCCATTTTGCTACTCGACCAGTTGCATCTCTGTTATGCAGAATCTCTGACAGTGGGGCGTCGCTGACGACTGTAATGGAATGATCAGAGAAATAATGAGCAACTTTCTTCATGGTCATGTAAATCCCATACACGAGCTTCTGGTAATGAGGGTATCTCTGCTTCGATGGGGTCAATACTTCGGAAAGATAATACACAGGGCTTTTCCTTCTTCTTCCCGCTCGACCGTAAGCACTGTGCTGACGACTTGTCCTGTGGCTGCAATGTAAAGCAACAAAGGCTCTTTGCTGATTGGGGCAGCAAGCACCGGTTGGGTGGAGAGCAGAGCTTTTAGCTCTGCAAACGCTGCATCAGCTTCCGGAGTCCACTCAAACTTGTCTGACTTCTTCATCCGTCGGTAAAGAGGTAATGCCTTTTCACCGAGGTGAGAGATGAATTGACTTAACGCGGCCAAGCATCCAGTAAGCTTCTGGACATCATGCACACACACACAGGGCGTTTCATCCGGAGTATTGTACTAACTTTTTCTGGGTTGGCGTCGATTCCTCATTCGGAAACGAGAAAACCGAGTAACTTCCCGCCAGGAACTCCGAATGTGCACTTCGATGGATTAAGCTTGATATCATACCTCCTGAGATTGGCAAATGTTTCAGCTAGGTCAGTCAACAGGTCGGAACCCTTCCGTGACTTGACTACTATATCATCCATGTACGCTTCCACATTCCGACTAATTTGAGTGAGTAGACACTTCTGAATCATCCTCATGAACATGGCTCCGGCATTCTTGAGGGCGAACAGCATGGTGACATAGCAGAAGCACCCGAACGGAGTGATGAAAGCTGTTTTGATTTCGTCGGGTCCATACAGACGGATCTGATGATACCCGGAATAGGCATCTAAAAAAGATAGTCTGTCACACCCCATAGTCGAGTCGACAATTTGGTCAATGTGAGGGAGAGAAAAATGATCTTTCGGGCAGGCCCGATTGATATGTTTGAAATCAATGCACATGCGAAGTGAATTGTCCTTCTTGGGGACCATGACAACATTGGCGAGCCACTCGGAGTGGTAAATATCTCGGATGAACTCGGCTGCTAGGAGCCGAGGCACCTCTTCGCCAATGGCTTTTCTCTTCTGGATGGCAGAGTGTCGGAGATGTTCCTTGACAGGTTTTACCTTTGGGTTGACTCGTAGGCGGTGCTCAGCCAGCCCCTGGGAACTCCCGGCATGTCAGCAGGCTTCCATGCAAAGATGTCCCAGTTCTCACGGAGGAACTGGATGAGCGCTTCTTCCTATTTGGAGTCGAGTGTTGTTGAGATATGAGTCGGAGCAGCATTGGGATCGGTCGGGTGGATGTGAATCGGCTTTGTCTCACCGGACGACTGAAACACTGATTCGGTAGCCGGCTTCTTGCCTCGCAACAAATCACTCGGATCCACAGTTTTCTGGTATTCCTGCAGTTCTACCACCGCCATCTGAGTATCGGCGATCTTTGAGCCTTTCTGAAAGCATTCTTCTGCCTTTTTCCGATTGCCAGTGATAGTGATCACCCCTTTAGGACCAGGCATCTTTAGTTTGAGGTACACATAACATGGTCGAGCCATGAATCGTGCATAAGATGGCCTGCCTAGAATGGTGTGATAAGCACTCTAGAAATCCACAACTTCAAATGTCAACTTTTCATTGCGGAAATGCTTTGATTCGCCGAAAACCACATCAAGAGCAATTTGGCTGAGTGACTCAGCCTTCTTTCCAGGAATGACTCCATGGAAGCTCATGTTGCTAGAACTGAGTCTGGACATCGGAATGCCCATTCCCTTTAGTGTTTCCGCATACAATATATTCAATCCACTGCCACCATCCATCAAAACCTTAGTCAGTCGAGTGCCTTCGACGACTGGGTCGACCACGAAAGCTTGCCTCCCAGGGGTGGCTATGTGTGTTGGGTGATCAGACTGGTCGAATGTAATGGCAGTCTGAGACCATTTCAAGTAGCTGGGTGTCGGTGGAGCAACCATATTCACCTCACGGTTGATGACTTTCAGTCGACTTTTGCTCTCCACATCAGCAAAAATCATCAGGGTGGAATTGACATGGGGGTAAGCTTCATCACTGTCCTCTTTGTCCTCAGCCTTGTCCGACTCCTTTTCCTTATCCTTGGGTTGTTTTCTTTGAAACTGCTAGATTAAGTGTCGGCACTGGCGAGTGGTATGTTTCGGGTAAATAAAATTACCCTCTTCGTCTTTCTTCGTGTGGATGTGGCATGGCAAATCCATCACGTCATTTCCTTCCTTAGCCTTCACTTTCTTGGGGTTCCAGGATCCTTTAGGCTTCCCTTTGAACTTTCCTTGAGTCACGGCCAGGGCCTCCGCAGGAGCAGCTGGCTCGGCTTTCCGCTTCTGCTTCCGACTGGAGTTTCCTTTTTCTGACTAGCTTGGCTTATACTTGCCACTCCAGAGTCGATCCTCTTCTTCACCGTTGGCGTATTTGGTGGCAATCTCCATCATTCGACTTAGGGTCATGTCTCCAGTCTGACCAAACTTCAAACTCAATTCTCTGTTCTTGACACCTTCCTTGAAGGCACATACGGCTTGGTGATCAGATACATTCTCCATCGTATGATGCAACGTGATCCACCTCTGGATGTAATCTCTCAAAGTCTCATTCGACTTTTGCACGCAGACTTGCAGCTCGGTCAAACCTGCTGGTCGCTTGCAAGTTCCTTCAAATGTCCTGACAAACACTCGGACAAGATCTTCCCAAGTGTAAATGCCGCTAGGTGCCAATTGATTCAGCCAGGCTCTGGCCGAGCCCTCCAGCATAAGCGGTAGGTGCTTCATGGCCACTTCATCATTCCCACCGCCAATCTGAATAGCCACTCGGTAGTCATCAAGCCAAGTATCGGGCTTGGACTCACCGGTGAACTTACTCACCCTAGTCGCCAACCTGAAATTGGGAGGGATCACTGCGGCTCTGATGGCCCTGCTAAAACACTCCGGTCCCGAAACATGAACCCTGCTGCTGGTGGGCACATCTCTGTCATGGCCTTCACGGTGAGCTCTGTTCTGGTCGACCAGACCTTGCACGATAATGGATCTCGCATCAAAGCCTGGTTCCCTGGGGTCGACTGGAGCTCTTAGCCCAACACTGTGCTGGCGTCTGTCGTCTTGTTGCCGAGGGGAATAAGACCCACCCCTTGGGGGAGGAGTGGGCACTCAACGCCGCTCGTCACGATCGAATCGGTCTTCATATTGATCATGTCGACCCCCACGTCCCTCACGCCGCGAAGGTGATCTTGGGGTATGAGCCGACTGAACTGTATTCGCAGCGACGGATCGACTGTGAATTCTATTGCGTGACTGTGACACAACTGAATTTTGATCTCCCGCTGCTCAGAGCAAATCTTTGATCTGCATCAAGCCTCTACCAGCCTCTGACTGAGAAGGCTGAATTGACTCTGCTATGCGGGCTGCAGCTGCTAGATTCTGAATTGGGGTTCGATATACCTGAGTCGGCGGCGGAAAGAGTTGACGTCGACTGGAGTCAGGTGCTCGATGCCGCGCGCGCTCGTCGAGTGCTCGCTGGAGGTTCTCCAGCCGAGTGCGTTCAGCTAAGTTGGCCAAACGCGCGTCCTCCAAGGCGCGAGCCTTGGGGGTTTCTCCTACGATAGGAGTATGCAGAGCATCCATGTTTCGGCGGCGAAGCTCTTCTCTTTGTAGAGAAGTGAGTGGCTCGGGTTGATATTCCTCGTGGACCTGAGCGGGATCGCCTCCGCCGTCCCCTCCGTCGGTGCGGGGGAAGCCGGGGGGACTATGAGGCCCATTGACAATCAGGACCTCCGCCGCTGGATCACTGTTGTCGCATTCGGATGCGGTCTCTACGGAGCCAGTCGACAGATCAAACAGGCCGTAGAGAGATTCGTCGAGCTCGATCACCGCGACTTGGGTGGTGGCCGACTGGTGAGCCACTGCGTGTCTCACCCACCGCTGAAGTCTCGACCGACCAGAGCGCTTGCGCTGGCGGGATACGGGGAGGGAAGACGATGCAGGAGTCGACCGATACGGAGCCGACGGTTGCCGCAGCAGAACGCCGCGGACACATGCGCGAAAGTGCGTTGCCCCACAGACGGGAAGCGCGTCGATGTCGAGTGGAGCCTCCTAGAGCCAAGCGGAATCGTCGGCGATGAACGTGATCGCGCCGAGACGGATCTCGCGGCCCTCGACCAGAACTCCGCCGGAAACCATGATGAAGGCGATCGGAAGAATTGCAACTTCTCCAATAAGTCGCTAAGACACCTGCCCCAAGGTGGGCGCCAACTGTCGTGGTACTAAGTCTGACAGTAGAATAGGGGGTAGGTATGGAGAGGCATGATCCTAGCTATGGAGTAGTTGTGTACGCAAGAGATTTACGAGTTCAGGCCCTTCTCAGAGGAAGTAACAGCCCTACGTCTCAGAGCCCGGAGGCGGTCGATTGGATTATATGTGTAAGAGTTACAGGGGTGCGAACCCTTCTGCCAGTGGAGAGGGGTGGCTTATATAGAGGATGCCAGGACCCCAGCCTGCCCATGTAGCGGAGGGTTAAAGTACATTAAGGCCTGGCGTTACTGGTAACGCCTTACATAAAGTGTCATCATGACCATAAAGACTACTTAATTACAGACCATTTGGGTATAGAGTGGATCCTGAACTCCTGGTGGTCGAGTGAGTCTTCATGGTTGAGTGTCTTCATGTTCGTCGAGTGTCTTCCAGTCCGTTGAGTGGAATCTCTCTTGGTCGACTGGGAGACGGTCTCTTCTGTAGATGTCCTTGGGGAGGGTACCTGGGACAGGTACATGACCCTACCCTAGGTACATGACTTCATCAGCCGGTGCTCGATACCGAGCAGACATGGCGGGTCTCCATCGACGGTGCCGTCGCCGGCCACATCATCAACGGTGTCTCTCCCTCATCTCATTGCTTCCTCGGCGGCAACTTCCACAACAGCACTAGCTGCAACTGCTCTGGCTCTCGCTCGCGCTGCGGCTCTGTCCTTGCTGTTGGTCGCGCTGCTGCACTGTTCTTGCTTTTGTTCATGTTGCTGCTCTGCTCTTGCTGTCGCTTGCGCTGCTGCACGACCTCCGGTAGCTACATGAGTTGCTGCTTTAGCACTCGCTCGCGGTGTTACTGCACGACTTGCTCTCTGCTAGTGCCTTCCCTGCTCGAGCGTCTGCTGATTTAAATCACTGCTTCTCTGCTACTAGTGCTCGAACGCCCTAAACATCTATTGCAATGCTCTGTTACTAGTTCAATCAGTTTCGACAGTAAAATTCAGTTTTGACTGTAAAGTTCATTTTCTGCAGTTAAGTTCAGAGTGAACAGTATTACAACTTCTGTTGGAGCGGCCGTGGCGCGGCTGATGCGTTTTACATCTAGCACTTTTTGGTGATGTATTTTACATCATCTATTGCAGATGATATTAGGGTCCCACTTCATATTAACGTTGTCTGTCTTGTCCTGCTTCAGCCTCGTCGCCGTACACCTTAGCGGAGCTGCTCCAACGACGGAACCGTCCATCATAGCGGAGGAGTACCCTCGGCGCCGTTTCCAGAGGCCTCGTATCTTCTTCCCCGCCTCCGACAGTCACACCAGCATCATCACCATCCTCCACGTCCAACCCAATGATGCTGAGGTCCACAAGGCTATGCCAAAGAGGTTGTACACTCGTCGCATCACTTTGTTACTCTGCATTCATCTCGATCCCTCAGGGATCCTTTGCTATGGAACTACTATTCGTGCAAATCCGTTAGAACGAGTGGAGCAAAGCAAAACTGGAGGATTTTTTTCCTTTGGTGTCTATTTTGAAGAAAAAACGTAGGAATTTTATTCACTTGGATGTCCTTTTCAAATTAATATGCATGAAAAACAGAACTAATTGCATTACTGGCATAATAAGATTCTTATTTTTTTCATTTCACGTGGTTTGACTTTAATTTGACCATGTTTCTCCATTCCTGTGTTCTTCCAATTCATGTGAGCCAAACACCCAGGTTGACTGAAATCCTATGTTTCCAAATGCTCTGTTTTGCACGTGCATTCCTATCCTATTCCTGTGGTTTTCCTATCCCCGCGTTTATAGAATCCTCCAATTCTAAGGAGCCCTTACAGATTTACTTCATTTTCAGATAGGCGTCAAAGAAAACTCTGTGTGTTATGTCCTGCTCCTGCCGTGCCGTCATCCACCCCACCTGAGGTGAACCATCGACAAAAGCGTTCACTGCAGCAGAGATCCCCCCTGTAGACTTTCTTTCGCCACCTCAGATCATCTTCCCCGTTGCCGGCAGCCACGCCAACTGCATTACCATAATCGACTGAGTAGATGAACCCGAGGACTACACAGTTCCGGAAGAGAGGTCGCAGTCTTTCGTGTTTGCTTATGTTATACATTGGTTATTATTACCTGCTACTTTATCGTTCAAACTTGAGTTTTGAAATGCCCATGGGTCTCATATCGAGCCAGCAATGAATAGTATCTGTCTACTATCTGGTTCATCTGGGGTCTTCTATGTGGTTCATGTTGGGTGGGCAACAAACAATAGATGATCCATTGTCTATCTTTTTAAACTGAAGCTATAATCTACCTGCTATCATTAGTTTTGGATCCATCCACTCATTTGCTACCATCAGTCTTGATTTTTTCATGCACCCCTTAGGCCTTACAAAATCTACCTATTTTTTTATTATGCATGTCAGATATTGTACACAATCGTACTGAACATGTAGAGAAAAAGAGAAGACCATTGCGTGGGAATATAATGTCATGCATACGCCGCTCCATGGTGGGCGAAGTGGGGCTCCCCCCTCCTGCGTTTCTAGATTGTATTCCAGAGGAAGATAACTGTTCAGATGGAGATTCAGAAGGAGCCGACCACGCCTGTTTACCACCTGAGGTGTTTGCTCTAACCTAGCATGCTGATGTTAGTCATATCATGCATATGGCGCCTTGCATTGCTTACATTATACATCTTATATGTCATCAGCTTAGTTTAGATTTGCTTTGTGTGAATGCCACCTGTTTGGTTTCTATATCATACTCCCACCATTCCTAATATTTGTCTTTTTAGAGATTTCAACAAGTGACTACATATGGAACAAAATGAGTGAATCTACACTCTAAAATATGTCTATATACATCCGTATGTGGTAGTCCATTTGAAATATCTAAAAAGACAAATATTTAGGAATGGAGGGAGTATATGGGAATTATGCAATGCCATCTTCTTTAGCCAGGCATCATATACGTGAATCATGCAATGACATCCTGTTTAGCCAGTCATCGTAAATGTGAATTGTATCGTGCCATATTTTTTCCATAATGTATTCCATTTGTCAACAATGTTTATACATTCATCTACTCTTCCTGTGCATCAGCCATTTGAGTCGGTCATGGGAAAATCTGGAGTGAAAACAAGGTCTTTTGAGCAGTTAGTGCTACCTGGCAATGCAGATTTCTTGCTGGTTACAGATAGCTCCTCAGAGGAGGATTCAGAGATAGATGACCAGTCGTACTCCCCCCCCTCGAGGTGCATGCTCTAACTTGGCTGGGTTATATTGCTCATATCATGCATATGTGTCTTGCATTGCCATGCCATCTGCTTAGATTAGACATGCTTTGTGTGAATGCCTCCTCTTTGCTTTCTATATCAGATATGTGAATTACGCAATGCCATGTTTTTCAGCCAGATATCATATATGTGAATTATGCACCGCCATGGAGCCAGGCATCATATATGTGAATTATCTCATGCCATCTTTTTTTCATCGCGTATTCGATTTGTTGACAATGTGTGTATAATGAACTACTCTTCACGTGTATCAGCCATTTGAGCTGGTTATGGAAAAATCTGGAGTGAAAACAAGGTCTTCAGAGCAGGCAATGGTACCTGTTGAAGCATATATCTCGATGGTTACACGGAGCTCCACACAGGAGGATTCAGAGACAGATGACCAGTCCTATATCCCACCTGAGGTGTATGCTCTAAGCTGCAATGTTCATATTTCTCATATGATGCATATGGTGTCTTGCATTGCTTAGTTTAGACATCATATGCACAATATTGAATTCCATCTGCTTAGTTTAGAGATCATACATGCGAGTGCCAGCTGCTTAGTATATGAATCAATTATGTCAATTATATCATGCCATCCTGTATACTTAGACAACATGTATGTGAATTATTTCATCCCAACCTATTTTAGAAAGACATCATATAGTTTTTGTCATGTCATCCTGTTTAGGTACTCATCATATGTTGAATTATGCCATTATATCCTGTTAAGTTATCCATCATATATCTGAAACTGTGTCATGCTATCTTGTTTAGTTTGGCATCATATATGTGAAATTGTGCCATGCTGTCCTGTTTGGTTAGACAACATATATGTGAATTACCACATCTGTCTATCATGCAATGTCTGTACGTTCAATTTCTTTTCTTGCTTATCAGCCATTTGAATTGGAGGGGGTGATGGCAGTATCTAAGGGAGCAAAAACCCATTCTTCACAAAAGACAGTGCTACGCGTCGATGCAAATATAACCATGGTTGTACTGGCCCACAAACTAGCCCCGCCACACATAATCGAGACTCTTATAGATTACACACTTACACCGTTGGGCAGAGAACTAGCTACAACCCATCTAACCGCAACCCCAGCGGATAGTAACCCACTTCTAGTTGACAAAGCACCATGTCCACCATCGAGTACCCCCACACGAGCAGTTTATAAAGCCACTGCAGTGCCCAAAGCACGAAGACCACCACAGCTAACCCAAACTCCATGTTTAAAGCAGAAGAGCAACTATTCTCAGGTCAGATTCCGTAGCTATGGTCCATACTCCTTTGCTGTTGCATCACTGTATTTACTCATACCAACTACTTTCGAATTTTAAGGATCTAATTGAAACTCCAATGGCACAATAGGTATGTTTTAAACCTATTTCTTTAACTGGATTGATGTTCTAACTTCTTGCTCTATGTTGATTTCAGTTTAAGTTGTATAAACAGTTATGTTCTCATGTGATGCACATTACAAGTCCTGCCAATGTTGTGTAGTTACTCACACTTATATTCTGTCTATGCTGCTGTGTCTTAAAAATATATGAGTTGAACTGTGTCTCTATCTTGATTAGGGAACATAAACAAGAATGACATGGATAATACAGTGACCATAGTACATAGATATATGTTTGTTTCATGCTGTTATCCTGTCCACCTTACTACTGAACTGGTTTACCAAAATGAGTTTCGTATACTACAAGCTAAACCTGTGATGTGTCTGCTTGTTTCTCTTGTAGTATGCAAACAGAATATTGGAGAAGAGCACCCCACTATGCAAAGGTAGAGAAAGTAATGCAGATAAGGTTCAAGATAGTGAGACAACCCTGTTGTTCACCAAGAAAGGTGATAAAAATGATCTTGTAGACAGTGAGAAAACCCCACAGTCCTGCGTTGATGTAGTGTTCGAGTTACTGTCTAGTACCGCTGGCACAAGCTCTTCGAACTCGCTGCCTGAATCACTTCGGCTTCTTCAGTCTCAGCTACAAGCTGAAAGGCATCAGTCAGCTGTGCTACAGCAAGAAGCCGAAGGACTAAGGAAGTCCCTGCAGAATTTAGATGCGTACTTTCTTGTGCAACAGCAAGCGCTGGAGGATTTAAGCGCCAAACAAGAGAAAGTTAATAAGCTTGCTAAGCATCTTGCCAACATTATGGGTACCCAGGATATTTTGTTTCTTGAACTCTTCTGAAGTGGTTTCAGTTCTGGACTTGTTTTGCTGCGGCGTTTATATGCTGCTTTGTTCCCTATAGTTGCACTGGTGGCAAACTTTGATGCCCAGTGGATGTAATATGTGTAATAGCCGTGATAGCCTAGCATAAGTTGCTTTCTTATTTATTTCCTTGTTGTCTTGTTTATTTGTTTGCTTGTAGTCAGTGCAGTTCTTTTTCCGCGGTTTGCTAGTGGCTACAATAACCTATTTTTTAAAACTAGACCACAATAACTATGGGCTAATATTTACTGTAGTGACACTGGGCCTCCTACGGGCCGTAGAAATAGTGGGCCTTCTATGGGCCGTAGAAACAGGGGGCCTTCTACGGGCCGTAGAAACAATGGGCCTTCTACGGGCCGTAGAAACAATGGGCCTTCTACGGGCCATATCGTCAATGGGCCTTATACGGGTTGTATGATCGATTGGCCAAACATGGGCCAAATAGACCGCATTATGGCCGTAAACGGGCTAGAGTTGGAATCGTCCGTTCATGGGCCGACCATAATGGGCCATCGTTAATAGGCCATATTTGATGACGCTATGAAAACGGCCCAACGTATTAACGGACCACAAACGGGCCGACTGTAACCACGGGCTGAATTTGGCCCACAAGCAGAAAATGACAGTAACGGGCCGTAAGTATACGAATGCTGGAAATGAGCCCAAGAATAAATGGGCTCTGAGAAGGCCGAAAGATAACATGGGCTGGAAACGGCCCAACGGAATAACAGGCCCTTTATGGGTATAAAGTGATACACTGTTCATTACGGGCCAGTTTCACCACGGGCTGTTAATGGATGTAAAGTGATACACTATTCACTACGGGTCAGTTTCACCACAGGCCGTTAATAGGCCAAGAGTTACATAGGGCCTCATATGGGCCGAAATACATCATGGGCCATACATGGGCTAGAAGTGAAAACGGGCTGGGATCATATTGGATGGCCCAGATGACGCTACTGGGCCTAATTCGGATAGGGCATAATGGGCCTTGGGTTAGTGGGCTGTAAATGGGCTATATGCGAACAGGCCATTAAGAGGCTTCATGGGCCGGCCCGCCACCTTTTAACCAAGTCAAACGGGCCGGTCTTTTCACAGGAATGGGCCTCTGTTGGGCCGTGCCACCTCTCGACGTATCATAGGCGCCTTCTATCCAATGAGTGGATGACATATGTCCCAACGATGAGCTGACACGTGTTTTCTCCAGCCAATGATGATTTTACACATGGAAAATCCCCATTGGTCGGGGCTGTTAATGGGTTATCGGATCCAAAACCTGACCCGATAGCTTAACGGTGTTCCGTTACGATGGATGCCACGTGTCGGTCACCCTTAACGAAAGCACTTCTGTGACGCGCGATTTATCGTCATGGAAGTGGACACTTCTGTGATGATAATTTTGGTAATGTCATGGAACACTTCTACGACAGCACAAGTATGACTATCTTCATTCTGTCATAAAATTGTCATGGATGTACATGCATGATAGAAAACATGACCTACTATGACAAACACGTATCATCACGGAAGTGTATTTTTTTTTGTAGTGTCACTATGACTGGCTTGTCACCGACACCGGCCGTCTTGGGGTCGAGGTCGTGCGGGTGAAGGCGGAGGCAGCGGCGGCCCGGCAGTCGCTTGACAAGGACAACCAGCTGCGGGAGCAGTTGGCGGGCCACAAGAGCCGCCTTGAGGCCGAGGTGGAGCTCCTTAAGGCAGAGGCCACCAAGGTGGTGGAGGTGCAGTAGGCCCTGGTCGCGGCAGACCAGGAACGCGGCAGGCTGGCCGGTGACAAGGGCCGGCTACAGGCCGAGGTGGAGCGCCTGAAGGAGCATGCTACCACGGCGGAGGGGGCCCGTTAGGACGAGGCCCGCCGTCGCGAGAAGGCGACTGAGGACAAGGACGCAGAGTTGAAGGCGGCCCTTGCCAAGGTGGCCGACTTGGAGAGGGCGCTCCAGGAGCGCGAACGCACAATTGATCCGGAGCGGCGCGGTACGTTGCTTGAAGCACAACACCTGGAAGAATCCTTCTCAAGTAAGTGCTTTTCTTGAGTTTCGCTGGGTTGGGAACCGGCTTTTCGTCCTTGTTGTCCTTTTTCCTGACTTGCTTTGTTTTCTGGCAGGGGCCTTCTCGGAGATGCATCGGCTGGCGGAGGAAGCCGTCCGCTTCCAGCGTGACCCGCTGGAGGCTGTTGGATCCGGGACCGACCCGCAGGTGGTGTGGACCTTCACGGACATCATGACCGCCGCCGAGGCCCGCCTGCGGGTCCTGGGGGAGTAGATGGGGCGGCTGTCCCAGGCCGGCACGGTGATGACAGTGGCCCTTTGGCCGGGCTCCGTTGCGTGGAGTAGCTTCACGCGGCTGGCGCGCTGGCTGGAGATGGGGCCAGACTGGCTCCATGAGTGGCGCGTCTCACCGCTCGTGCCAGCACCGAGATGGCGCTCCGGTTCGCGCTGTCTTGGCACCCGGACCTGCAGCTAGACCCATTGATGGGCCAGCGGGCCGGCTCGGAGCAACAACTGTAGGAGCAGGCCGGCCGGATTGCCTCCCGAGCCAGCTACATTGCCGAGTTCGCCTTCCACGACGAGTTCCACCCGGAGCGGGCGGAAGATGGCGGAGTCGTGGCCGGCGACGACTATGACCTGCTTCTTCATGACCTGGAGGGCAGCTCCAAGGAGACGGGCGTCTACCGCGATGGGGGCGCCGAGGAGGACACCAGTACCTCGCTGGACCCGGAGGCCGCCAGGGGAGAGCCGTCGATGTCGCGACCCAGTGCTAGAGATGCCTGAGACGATCTGGTAGAATTTGTTAGGTAGCAGGTACACCCACCCACTGGTGGTTTCTGGGTGTAATGAACTCTGGCCGTGGGCCTTTAAATATTTATGTGTATATGTCATGAATGTTTTTACTCTTGCTTTATGTTTTTTGAACCGATTTCTTGCGCTTTTCCTTTCTCAAACCTCCCCCCGTCAGTTAGACGGCCGAGGCTCCGGTTCATGACAAGGAGTTCGGCTCTTTGAGAGGAACGTGCAGTACTTAGGTTTTCAAAATGTCGAGCGTGAGCAAAACACCCACTAGGCCGGCTAGCGGCAACTAGCGAGCACCCGGTCATGCGGCTATTTTTTAAAGTCCTTTAACTTAGTGTTTGAAGCGCGCAGGAGCTCTGGCCCGTTGTGCTTGCCATCCAACAACTGAAGCCGGGTCTGTGGCTTAGGGCGAAGTGGGGGGCCGCGGCGCCCTTAGTGCATCAGGAATCACCAAGGAATGCAACGGGTGGCGATTGAGCCGGCCAGCCCCCGAGCCCCCGGGTCGAGCGAGTCGGACCGGTGGCCGGGTTCAGGAGCATAGTGATGCATAAAAGTAGGGGACACAATAACTTGGTCGGCAAAAGGCAGCCACGAGCACCGTTCGGGGACCCCATAGTTTCATAAGTTTACAAAAGGCAGCAATACATACACTCGTATGGCTAACTGTAAAACGGGCAGAGGAGTTCCGCGTTCCACGACCGGGTCGTTTCTTCACTGGCGATGTCTCTCTTGCGCTTGTTTGACTTGCGTGCGTTGATGAGGTAGTAGGCATTGCGGACGTGCAAGGCCCGGCTGACGATGAACGGGCCCTCCCATGGAGGGGACAACTTGTGCTGGCCGGCTTGCTCTTGGACGAGTCGGAGGACGAGGTCACCTTCGCAGAACGCGAGGTGCTTGATCTTCTTGGTGTGGTAATTCCGTAGGCCTTGCTGGTAGATGGCCGAACGGCTGAGCGCCAGGAGGCGGGCTTCTTCGAGTAGGTCAACACCGTCTTCGCGGGCTTCTTTGGCTTTGGTTTCAGTGTACATCGCGACACGTGGCGAGTCAAACTCGACATCGGTCGGGATGACGGCTTCGGCTCCATAGACGAGGAAGAATGGGTTGAACACGGTCGACCGATTCTGCATAGTTCAAAGACTCCAGAGGACGGCCGGCAACTCGTCGAGCCAGCTGCCGATGAGCGGATGAGTGGCTCGATGAGCCGCGACTTGATGCCGGACAGGATGAGGTTGTTGGCCCGCTTGACCTGCCCGTTGGACTGCGGGTGTGCGACGTAGGCCAGGTCGACGCGGATGCCAGAGACGGAACAATATTGCTCGAGCGTGCCCTTGGCAAAGTTGGTGCCGTTGTCCATGATGATGCTGTTCGACATGCCGTAGCGAACCGCGATGTCTTTGATGAACCGAACGACCGTTGGCCCGTCCAGTTTCTTGATTGGCCATGTTTCGCTCCACTTGGTGAACTTGTCCACCACCACCAACAGATGCGTCATGCCGCCCCGGGCGGTTATGAAGGGTCCCACCATGTCGAGTCCCCAGACCGTGAAGGGCTAGGCGATCGGGATGGTGCGGAGTGCTGACGCCGGCTGGTGGTTGCGCTTGCTGAAGCGCTAGCATCCCTCGCACTTGAGGACGAGCGATGCTACCTCTTGAACACTACGTGGTTTTTCCTTTAAACAGGAAAGGGTGATGCAGCAAAGTAGCGTAAGTATTTCCCTCAGTTCTTGAGAACCAAGGTATCAATCCAGTAGGAGGCTCCTCAAAAGTCCCACGCACCTACACTAACAAACAAGAACCTCGCAACCAACGCGATAAAGGGGTTGTCAATACCTTCACGGAAACTTGCGAAAGTGAGATCTGATAGAGATAATAAGATAAGATAAATATTTATGGTATTTTTATAATATAGATTGGAAAGTAAAAGATGCAAATAAAAGATAGATGGAGAGCTTATATGATAAAAGATAGACCCGGGGCCATAGGTTTCACTAGTGGCTTCTCTCAAGATAGCATAAATATTACGATGGGTGAACAAATTACTGTCGAGCAATTGATAGAAAAGTGCGTAGTTATGAGATTATCTAGGCATGATCATGTATATAGGCATCACGTCCGTGACAAGTAGATCGCAACGAATCTGCATCTACTACTATTACTCCACACATCGACCGACTCCTACCTGCATCTAGAGTATTAAGTTCATAAGTATAGAGTAATGCATTAAGAAATATGACATGATGTAGAGGGATAAACTCATGCAATATGATACAAACCCCATCTTTTTATCCTCGACGGCAACAATACAATACGTGCCTTGCTACCCCTGCTATCACTGGGAAAGGACACCGCAAGATTGAACCCAAAGCTAAGCACTTCTTCCGTTGCAAGAAAGATCAATCTAGTAGACCAAAACAAACTGATAATTCAAAGAGACTTGCAAAGATAACCAATCACACATAAAAGAATTCGGAGAAGATTCAATTATTTCTCATAGATAAACTTGATCATAAACCCACAATTCATCGGATCTCGACAAACACACCGCAAAAAAGAGTTGCATCGAATAGATCTCCAAGAAGATCGAGGAGAACTTGGTATTGAGATTCAAAGAGAGAGAAGAAGCCATCTAGCTAATAACTATGGACCCGAAAGTCTGTGGTAAACTAGTCACAACTCATCGGAGAGGCCTTGGAGATGATGTAGAGGCCCTCCATGGTCGATTCCCCCTCCGGCGGAGCACTGACGAAGGCTCCAAGATGGGATCTCTGGGATACAGACGGTTGCGGCGGTGGAATTAGGTTTTTGTGGTGCTCCCCAATGTTTTCAGGGTACGGGAGTATATATAGGCGAAAGAAGTACATCGGTGGAGCCTCGAGGGTCCCACGAGGGTGGGGGCGCGCCCACCACCTTAGGGCGCGCCGGGCACCCTCATGGCCGCCTCGTCTATTGCTTGACGTCCACTCCATGTCTCCTGGTTTGCATTTGTTCCAAAAAGATCACTCCCGAAGGTTTCATCCTGTTTGGACTCTTGATATTCCTTTCTTCGAAACACTAAAATAGAAAAAAAACAGCAATTCAGTATGGGCCTCCGGTTAGTAGGTTAGTCCCAAAAATGATATAAAAGTGTAAAGTAAAGCCCATAAACATCCAAAATGGGTAATATAATAGCATGGAACAATCAAAAATTGTAGATATGTTGGAGACGTATCAGGCATCCCCAAGCTTAATTCCCGCTCGTCCTCGAGTAGGCAAATGATATAAAAAAGAATTTTTGATGTGGAATGCTACCTAGCATAATTCTCAATGTAGTTTTATTTACTGTGGCATGAATGTTCATATCCAAATGATTCAAAATAAAAGTTCATATTGACATGAAAACAATAATACTTCAAGCATACTAACAAAGCAATCATGTCTTCTCAAAATAACATGGTTAAAGAAAGCTATCCCTACAAAATCATATAGTCTAGCTATGCTCTATCTTCATCACACAAAGTATTTAATCATGCACAACCCCGATGACAAGCCAAGCAATTGTTTCATACTTTAGTATTCTCAAACTTTTACAACTTTCACGGAATACATGAGCGTGAGCCATGGACATAGCACTATATGTGGAATAGAATGGTGGTTGTGGAGAAGACAAAAAGGGAGAAGATAGTCTCACATCAACTAGGCATATCAACGGGCTATGGAGATGCCCATTAATAGATATCAATGTGAGTGAGTAGGGATTGCAATGCAACGGATGCACTAGAGCTGTAAATGTATGAAAGCTCAACAAAAGAAACTAAGTGGGTGTGCATCCAACTTGCTTGCTCACGAAGACCTAGGGTGTTTTGAGGAAGCCCATCATTGGAATATACAAGCCAAGTTCTACAATGAAAAATTCCCACTAGTATATGAAAGTGACAACATAGGAGACTCTCTATCATGAAGATCATGGTGCTACTTTGAAGCACAAGTGTTGTAAAAGGATAGTAGCATTGTCCCTTCTCTCCTTTTCTCTCATTTTTTTATTTGGCCTTTCTCTTTTTTTGGCCCTTCTCCTTTTTTTTATAAAGTCTGAAGTCTCATCCCGACTTGTAGGGGAATCATAGTCTTCATCATCCTTTCCTCACTTGAGACAATGCTCTAATAATGAAGATCATCACACTTTTATTTACTTACAACTCAAGATTACAACTCGATACTTAGAACAGGATATGACTCTATATGAATGCCTCCGGTGGTGTACCGGGATATGCAATGAACCAAGAGTGACATGTATGGAAATTATGAAGGTGGCTTTGCCACAAATACGATGTCAACTACATGATCATGCAAGAGCAATATGACAATGATGATGCGTGTCATAATAAATGGAATGGTGGAAAATTGCATGGCAATATATCTCAGAACGGCCATGGAAATGCCATAATAGGTAGGTATGTGATAACCCACAAGTGTAGGGGATCGCAACAGCTTTCGAGGGTGAAGTACAACCCAAATTTATTGATTCGACACAAGGGGAGCCAAAGAATATTCCTGAGTATTAGAAGTTGAGTTGTCAATTCAACCACACCTGGATAACTTAGTATCTGCAGCAAAGTATTTAGTAGCAAAAGTGGTATGATAGTAATGGTAACAGTGGCAACAGAAAAGGTAAATGTTTTTGGGTCTTTGTAGTAGTTGTAACAGTAGCAACGAAAAAGTAAATAAGCGAAGAACAATATGTGAAAAGCTCGTAGGCAATTGATCAATGATGGATAATTATGTCGGATGCGATTCCTCATGCAATAGTTATAACATAGGGTGATATAGAACTAGCTCCAATTCATCAATGTAATGTAAGCATGTATTCCGTGAATAGTCACATGTGCTTATGGAAAAGAACCTGCATGACATCTTTTGTCCTACCCTCCCGTGGCAGTGGGGTCCTCGTGGAAACTAAGGGATATTAAGGCCTCCTTTTAATAGAGAACCAGACCAAAGCATTAACACATAGTGAATACATGAACTCCTCAAACTACAGTCATCACCGAGAAGTATCTTGATTATTGTCACTTCGGGGTTGTCGGATCATAGCACATAATAGGTGACTATAGACTTGCAAGATAGGATCAAGAACACACATATATTCATGAAAACATAATAGGTTCAGATCTGAAATCATGGCACTCGGGACCTAGTGAGAAGCATTAAGCATAGAAAAGTCATAGCAACATCAATCTCAGAACATAGTGGATACTAGGGATCAAACCCTAACAAAACTAACTTGATTACATGGTAAATCTCATCCAATCCATCACCGTCCAGCAAGCCTACGATGGAATTACTCACGCATGACGGTGAGCTTCATGAAATTGGTGATGGAGGATGGTTGATGATGACAACGGTGACGAATCCCCCTCTCCGGAACCCCGAACAGACTCCAGATCAGCCCTCCCGAGAGAGATTAGGGCTTGGCGGCGACTCCATGTCGTGAAATGCGATGAAACTTTCTCCTTGATTTTTTTCTCCCTGAGATGGTATATATGGAGTTGGAGTTGAGGTCGGAGGAGGTCCGGGGGGCCCACGAGATAGGAGGGCGTGCCCCTAGGGGGGGCGCCCCCCCTGTCTCATGGACAGCCCGTGGGCCCCCTGACCTTGATTCTTTCGCCAAAAATTCTTATTAAATCTGAAAAGTGCCTTCGTGGATTTCCAGGACATTTCGAGAACTTTTCTTTTCTACACATAAAACAACATCATGGCAGTTCTGCTGAAAACAGCGTCAGTCCGGGTTAGTTTCATTCAAATCATGCAAGTTAGAGTCCAAAACAAGGGCAAAAGTGTTTGGAAAAGTAGATACGTTGGAGACGTATCAACTCCCCCGAGCTTAAACCTTTGCTTGTTGTCGGTGTCAAAACCGGCGGATCTCGGGTAGGGGGTCCCGAACTGTGCGTCTAGGCGGATGGTAACAGGAGACAAGGGACACAATGTTTTACCCAGGTTCGGGCCCTCTTGATGGAGGTAAAACCCTACGTCCTGCTTGATTGATATTGATGATGTGGGTATTACAAGAGTAGATCTACCACGAGATCAAGGAGGCTAAACCCTAGAAGCTAGCCTATGGTATGATTGTTGTTCGTCCTACGGACTAAAGCCATCCGGTTTATATAGACACCGGAGAGGGCTAGGGTTACACAGAGTCGGTTACAATGGTAGGAGATCTACATATCCGTATCGCCAAGTTTGCCTTCCACGCCAAGGAAAGTCCCATCCGGACACGGGACGAAGTCTTCAATCTTGTATCTTCATAGTCTTGGAGTCCGGCCGACGATGATAGTTCGGCTGTCCAGACACCCCCTAGTCCGGGACTCCCTTAGTAGCCCCCGAACCAGGCTTCAATGACGACGAGTCCGGCGCGTATATTGTCTTCGGCGTTTGCAAGGCGGGTTCTCCTCCATATTCCATGTGTTTACCGAACAGTGTCCGGTTTCCTTATAAATGTTGTGCTCCTTGGCTTCTACGTCCAATAATGGCCCTCTTCCACGTGTCGTATGAATGCGGAAAGCCAGGGTATTTTTACATTTTACCCCCTAGCTGCGCGAATAAGCTGCCTATAAGAGAGGCGAGGATCCAGATCCGAATCACACCATCCTCCTTCCGCAAGTTCTCATTGAAGCGCATCCGACAAAAATCCATTCCAACATGGACAGTCGACGCGGCTCCTCCTCTCGCGCTCTCAGTCCTCAGCCAGGAGATTGGAGGAGATGTTCGGTCCCGCATAGCGAGTTAGTGATGCTCCAAGCAGAGGGATATCTTCCCCCAGCCTTTATGGTTCCGGTTCGAGCCGGACTGGCCACCTACAAGGGCGGGAAGCAGGCGGAGAGCGTCCCCAATCCCTCCAAAGGAGAGCGAGTATGCTTCGTCCCCTACCTAATAAGGGGACTCGGATTTCCCATACATCCGTTTCTCCGGGGGCTCCTGGAGTTCTATGGACTCCAACTTCACCACCTCACACCTGCCTCCATCTTTCACATCGTGGGCTTTGTAGCTCTTTGCGAGCTGTTCTTGGGCATCGAGCCCCATTTTGCGATGTGGAAGAGATTGTTTTGCCTCGTACCCCGTTCTCATGAGGGGTCGATATATCAAGTGGGCGGAGCCGAAATATGGCGCATCGCCGGGACCGGATATCTTTCCCGAACCCCGAAGAAGGCATCCGAAGACTGGCCTTCGGAATGGTTCTATATGGAAGACGCCCCGCTGCCGGATCCAGTTCGGATTGGCCTCCCGGAGTTTAGTCACGCTCCTATGAGAAAATGCCTGAGTTGGCGCCCGCAGAGCCCTCGACGGGAGGATGATAGGAGCGTCCAATATCTGATGGGCCGGATAAGGTTACTGGCCCATTCCGGACTGACCATTATTGGAGTCATGGCCACATGCATTATGCGAGGGGTGCAGCCGCTCCAATATAGGGGCCACTCCATGTGAGATTTCAACGGGGAGAATGACGCCACCCGTCATGGCCGCAAGGGGCCGGGATCGGCCGCCGATCTGGTGAAGATCCTGTCTGGCTTGTACAAGGGGGAGAGGGAGGACTTCCTCCACACGAGTCCATTGAATGGATTCTCCATGAATAACCCTCGGAGCTGGGTAAGCGGATGTTTATGTATCCGATCTGTGCTTTCAAAGATAAGTGTCTTACTTTATGATTTCGACGCAGGAACTGCGCCGGGATGTGGAGGGCATAGAAAGCCCGACTCCACAGTCCCGAGGATCCGGGAAGATCCCTTGACCCGGCCTCCGGAGAGGATCCGGACATAATGGTGGAACTGATTGACGGGGTGTTCCACTAGCTCAGCATAGACAATGCTCTAGTCGCCATTACGGCTGACTACCCCAGTTTATCTCCGGCTTCCCAGGTGAGTACGACCGAAGTCCTGACACCATTACTTTTTAATGCTTATTTCTGACCACCGTGTACCAACGGTGCTTCGCAGGAGGTGCCTTTACGGCGGGAAGCCGAGCCCGCGGCGACTGACCAACCAGGGTCAGTGCGGCCCAGCAGGCGGAAGAGGAGTGCAACGCGAATCGAAACATCACTGCAATGGTATGGCGCACCATTGTCTTTAAGGGAAAGACTCCTGGGGGTATATTAATTCTCATGATTCTTCCAGGAGAAAGAACGCTCGCCGGACTATGACCGGGGAGGTTGCCAACCAGGCCTCCGCCAGCCAGGCTCCAACACCTGGTCCGGAGGGGGAGGAAAGCGCAAGGCATGAGCCGGATGCTCCTCCAACGGAGGATGTCGACAGGTTGTCCGCCACCAGGTCTGAGGTGGAGAGCGCCATGAATCACAGGCGCCGTCGGACAGTTCTTCGTGACGCGTGTTTCTCCCCCGAGGCGTTGAATGCCTTTAATGCGGGAGACGCGCACCTCCGTGCTGCTCAAGATGGTTTAACCAGAGCCATGGAGCAGTATGTGAAAGACATACGGGTGGGGAATTTTAATATCTATATATGCCAGTAGCCCCCAAGACTTAAAGTAGTTAAACTAACCGATTTAAGGATCATTTGTTATGCAGGATCTTACGGAGAAGAATACCCACCTATCCCAGGAGCTTCAAGAATGCAAGGCCCAACTTGAGGCCGCACTAGCCACCGCCGGGGGAGCCACAGAGACCCCCTTTGGTAATACATATTTCGAAAAGATAAGTAGTTTATGAAGTGCGGCATGTGCATTTAGTCTGACAATAATATTGCAGAGGGTGCCGGACTAGATCCGGACAAGCAACATCTGTTGCGCTAGCTGAAGGCCGGCGAGAAGGTGCTTATGAGGGTGCAGCAGGAGAGGAACAAACTCCAAGATGCCAACACCCAGCTGGGCGAAGAACTAAAAGGTGTTCGGGTCCAGCTGTCTAACTCCATAAAGGAGAATCAGCGGCTTCATCGCGGCATTTATAGTAAGTGCTTGAGCAAACTCTTTTGAAAAGAAGAGTTCGGCGAGGAAGTTGATTGATAGAAATGTGTCTGTAGGTGTGCTCACGGGTCGTCCGGCGGAGGAAATGCCTGGTTCCACGGGTGACCTTCTTCCCGAGCTGCTGCAACTGCATGAACATGTTCGGCAGGCGATGAGCTGCGTTGTTCAGGCCTTATGGCCTTCCGTCTCCCTACCCGAGTGTCTTGGAGGGCTTGCTGAGAAGCTTCAGGGAGTACGGCAACGCTTCCATCTGTGGAAGATATCGGCCTGCCGGCAAGGCGCCAGGGAGGCCTGGGCCATGGTGAAGACGCGGTACACGAAGGCTGATCCAAACCACATGGCCGAGGTTGGACCTGTGGGGCCCGATGGGAAGGAGATCCCCGTGAGCTTGATGTACGGCCAAGTAGAGTTGGCCGTGAAATATTCCCAACAGGACTGTAAACTAGACAGCCTCTTAGATGGGATTGAAGAGGAGTACAATCAGTCAGTTTGACGACGTAATTTAAAATGACATGTAAAATGCCTTCTAGCCGGATTGTAGATCGTTTGTCTTTGCGGACCTTTTCGCTTCGACCTCGGGACCCAACAGTCCGGAGTGTGTCCGAATACCCTCAAGGTTATACAAAAACCGGGGCATGCATGGAGACCAGGCGTAGGGGTCATAAGTGCTTTATCAGACAAGTGCCCAACTAGCTATGTTATATTACATGGTTAGTAAGAAACATCTTCCAGGGAGAATAGTTCCGTTAGGGGTTCCTTTCCCTGGGAGGCATGCCCTAAAGTGCATGTCTGGACTGCGAAAAGAGCAGAAAAAGCATCTGGGGGCAGATAAATAAATAAGTAATAAATCATCTTTCAAGTCACCGACCGAATATTCCCTTAAGAACGCTAGCTTTCGGCTTCACCCAGTCTGAGGTACACATCCGGCTAACCCGGCAGTAACAATCGCAGAGGTGCTCCCTTTACCTCCTAGCCGAACAATCGGGAACGTAGGGGTAAGCACAGGAGCCAGGCAACCCAGCTTGGCCAAAACTTAAGTCATATCGATGCATATAATGGTGAGCAAAAGGTACATGCGGAAGTATGACACATGTGTTGGGCATTAAGCCCGCATAAATAAGCTTCTGTTAAAGAAGACCCCAGGTATAACGAGTGCGAGTAGCACATCGAGTGTGTGCGAACAATGCGCAGATCAGCCCTTGAAGGCTTTTACTAAAAGAGGGAGGAAAAAGGAGGGAAACAAAAGACAGCGAAAAAACATGAAAGGTGGACGGAGGAAGGAGACAAACTCTGAGTCCGGCGCTTAGGCGTAGAATCTTCGGAGACGGGCTACGTTCCATGGGTTCGGCTCGAGTCGGTTGTTAGATGCATTGCGTAGACGGTATGCACCGCCGGTAAGGACTTGGTCGATGATGAAGGGACCTTCCCATTTGGGCTTAAGTTTGTCCTTTTTCTTGTCCGGCACGCGTAGAACTAGCTCGCCAACATTGTAAGTTTTGGCCCGTACTTCCCTGCTTTGATATCTTCAAGCCTGCTGCTGATAGAATGCAGAACAGGATTTTGCCATGTCGCGCTCCTCCTCTAAGGCGTCCAAACTGTCCTGCCGATCCAACTCGGCTTCTCTTTCTTCGTACATGCGCACGCGAGGTGAGTCATGAATTATATCGCTGCGCAAAACTTCCTCTGCACCGTATACCATAAAAAATGGTGTGAATCCGGTAGTGCGGTTTGGCGTGGTCTGCAGCCCCCAGAGTATGGAGTCGAGCTCCTCTACCCAGTGCGTGTTAGATTCCGTGAGGGATCGCACTAATCTGGGTTTAATGTCGCTCATGATTAGACCATTTGCTCGTTTGACTTAACCGTTAGTTTGAGGGTGATAGACTGCAGTGTAGTCGAGCTTGATGCCCATGTTTTTGCACCAGAGTTTAACCTCGTCGGCCGTGAAATTCGTGCCGTTATCAGTGATGATGCTGTGGGGGACGCCAAAAACGGTGTACTACCCCGGATATGAAGTCTATCACAGGTCCGGATTCGGCCGTTTTAACCGACTTGGCCTCTATCCATTTGGTGAATTTGTCCACCATGACCAATAAGTATTTTTGCTTGTGGGTTCCCCCTTTAAGGGGTCCAACCATGTCAAGCCCCCAGACCGCGAACGGCCAAGTGATGGGTATAGTTTTGAGGGCGGTGGGTGGCATGTGGCTTTGATTAGCAAAGAGCTGGCAACCGACACATCGTTGGACTAGGTCCTGAGCATCTGCCCGGGCTGTCAGCCAATAAAATCCTGTACGGAAGGCCTTGCCTACAAGGGCTCGGGCTGCGGCGTGGTGCCTGCCGAGTCCGGCGTGAATTTCAGCCAAGAGATTTTGCCCTTCCTCTTCGGAGATACACCTTTGAAGGACTCCGGTTGTGCTTTTCTTATAAAGTTCTCCCTCATGGACCTTGTAGGCTTTAGATCGCCGAACTATGCAGCGGGCCTCATTTTGGTCTTCTGGAAGTTCCTGCCTAATTAAGTAGGCTAGGAATGGTTCCGTCCACGGGGCAATTACTGCCATTATTTCGTGGGCTGAAGGTGTTATTTCATTGGCTAAGCCACCAATTGTGTCAGAATGTTCCGTGTTGGATGGTGCGGTTGTTTCCGGGTTGTTATTTCCGGACTCCTCTTCCCATAATACGGATGGCTTAAAGAGCTGCTCCAGGAAGATGTTTGGAGGGATGGCGTCGCGTTTTGCACCGATGCGTGCCAACACGTCTGCTGCCTGGTTATTATCCCGGGCTACATGGTGGAATTCGAGTCCTTCGAACCGAGCTGACGTTTTTAGGACAGCGTTACGGTAGGCTGCCATTTTTGGATCCTTGGTGTCAAAGTCTCCATTTACTTGGGATATTGCAAGGTTTGAATCCCCGCGCACCTCTAGGTGTTGAATACCCACGGAGATTGCCATCCGGAGACCATGTAGAAGGGCCTCGTATTCGGCTGCGTTGTTGGAGTCCATGTACATTATTTGAAGTACGTATTGGACTGTGTCTCCGGTTGGGGACGTCAAGACGACGCCAGCCCCCAAGCCAGCCAACATTTTGGAGCCGCCGAAATGCATGATCCAATTGGAGTATGCGCCATACTCTTTAGGGAGTTTGGCTTCCGTCCATTCGGCGATGAAGTCAGCCAAAACTTGCAACTTTATAGCTCGCTGTGGTTTGTAGGTTATGTCAAATGGTAAGAGCTCAATGGCCCATTTTGCAATCCTGCCCGTCGCATCGCGATTGTTTATAATATCGTTGAGAGGTACGTTGGAGGCCACAGTTATGGAACACTCTTGAAAGTAGTGTCGCAGCTTGCGGGATGCCATGAACACCGCGTACGCTATTTTTTGATAATGTGGGTACCGGGACTTGCATGGAGTTAAGACAGTGGATACGTAGTACACTGGTTTTTGAAGAGGGAATTTGCGCCCTTCTATTTCTCATTCTACGATGAGTACCGCGCTGACAACTTGATGTGTTGCCGCGATATATAATAACATCGGTTCGCCCAGGTTGGGCGCGGCTAGGACCGGATTTGTTGCCAGTATGGCCTTAATTTCTTCGAGTCCGGCCGTGGCTGCATCCGTTCATTCAAAGTGTTCGATGCGCCGGAGGAGGCGCCCCTGTATTTAGGTGTGCCGTTGTCAAACACTCGGCGGGTTGTGTTGCTCCCTGGAGTCTTCTTTTTTGGCCCATAGATGGACCTGACCGGGCCATCCTTTTTGCGAGGATCCTTATGTGGAACGTGTGTCGGCTGGTGTGTGGCGCCGCTTGCCGCTCTTAGCCTGTCATCTGGTCATCTATCCGGCCAGGCGGCCTCTTTCTTTTTTGACTGTGGGGGCTCTACGGCCTCCTCGTCAAATTCGGGCAACAGCTTGCGCTTCGGGTAGCTCTTTGTTTGGTGACTATTGCCGTATTTATCTGCGGTATTGAGTACTTTGTTCCATCTTATTCTGAGTGCGTCCTACGCTGTTTTGAGCTTCCACTTTTGCTTCTTCATACTTCTTGCAGTGGCGACGAGCCTTTTATGAAGGTTCTTATGCTCCAGTGATGTGTCTGGCGTGAGATCATCTGCACTGTTGTTTTCGCCGGGGATGGGTTGCTTGTCCTTCGCCACGTCCCGTTGTTCCTCGTTATCGCTTCCCTTTGGAGTATCCACCATGTATACGTCGTGCGTCGAGGTGGCTTTCCCGTGCCCAGTAGGCGCTGGTTCTTGGTCGTCTCCTGCATCATCGTCCATACCGTCGATGTCTTCGGAGTCGAGGTCTAGCATGTCGGTTAAATCGTCGACAGTGGCTACTAAATGGGTGGTGGGCCTTGAATTTCTTTGTCGACCGCATCCCAACCGTCCTGACCATAGTCCGGCCAGGGCTCTCCTGATAACGAGAGATACTTTAGCGAACTCAAGATGTCACCAAAAGGTGCGTGTTGAAAGATGTCCGCAGCAGTGAACTCCATGATCGGCGCCCAATCGGATTCGGTTGAAGGGGGCGCGGGAGGCTCGGGGTCTGGCGAGGAGTCCGGCACCTCGGAGTCACGAGCTTCACAAGGGACAAGGTCAGTGTTCGGCTCCATCGCCGTAGAGGTTGCAGCCCCCGAGGCGGTGTCTAGCCACCCGTCCTCGATCTGTGGAGCCGGCTCCGAATCGAGGGTCGAAGCGGGCTCGTGTGCGGCTTCCAGGGCACTGTCTGGCTGCAGAGCTAAATCATGCCCATCGTGACAGTGCGGAGCGCTCGGCTGTGGCTCGAATCCATCGAAGATCAAGTCTCCGCGGATGTCAGCCATGAAGTTCAAACTTCCAAATCTGACCTGACGGCCAGGGGCGTGGCTTTCGATCTACTCCAGACGGCCAAGCGAATTGGCCCGCAGTGCGGAGCCGCCGGATACGAAGATCTGTTCGGGGAGAAAAGTCTCACCCTAGACTGCGTCGTTGTTGATGATCGAAGAAGCCATCGAGCCTATCGGTGACGACACAGAGGAACTCTCAATGAAAGCACCAATGTCGGTGTCAAAACCGGCAGATCTCGGGTAGGGGGTCCCGAACTGTGCGTCTAGGTGGATGGTAACAGGAGACAAGGAACACAATGTTTTACCCAGGTTCGGGCCCTCTTGATGGAGGTAAAACCCTATGTCCTGCTTGATTGATATTGATGATGTGGGTATTACAAGAGTAGATCTACCACGAGATCAAGGAGGCTAAACCCTACAAGCTAGCCTATGGTATGATTGTTGTTCGTCCTATGGACTAAAGCCATCCGGTTTATATAGACACCGGAGAGGGCTAGGGTTACATAGAGTCGGTTACAATGGTAGGAGATCTACATATCCGTATCGCCAAGCTTGCCTTCCACGCCAAGGAAAGTCCCATCCGGACACGGGACGAAGTCTTCAATCTTGTATCTTCATAGTCTTGGAGTCCGACCGACGATGATAGTTCGGTTGTCCGGACACCCCCTAGTCCGGGACTCCCTCACTTGTCCTCAAGCAATTCGGTTGATAAACTGAAAGTGATAAAGAAAAACTTTTACACACTCTGTTTGCTCTTGTTATTGAAAACATGAAAAGCCAGCATTCAAGTTTCAGCAAATATTATGAACTAATCATACTCACAATAACACATAGGTCTCACAATTACTCGTATCAATAGCATAATCAGCTAGCAATTCATACTAATAAAACTCAGATGACAACACTTTCTCAAAATAACCATAACATGATATAACAAAATGGTATCTCGCTAGCCCTTTCTGAGACCGCAAAACATAAATGCAGAGCACCTTTAATATCAAGGACTGACTAAACATTGTAATTCATGGTAAAAGAGATCCAGTCAAGTCATACCTAATATAAACCAATAATAATGAATGCAAATGACGGTGTGCTCTCCAGCGGGTGCTTTTAATAAGAAGGATGATGACTCAACATAAAAGTAAATAGATAGGCCCTTCGCAGAGGGAAGCAGGGATTTGTAGAGGTGCCAGAGCTCGATTTTAAAATAGAGATTGAATAACATTTTGAGCGGCATACTTTCGCTGTCAACGCAACAACTATGAGATGGCTGTATCTTCCATACTACATGCATTATAGGCAGTTCCCAAACAGAATGGTAAAGGTTTATACTCCCCAACCACCAACAAGCATCAATCCATGGCTTGCTCGAAACAACGAGTGCCTCCAACATACAACAGCCCTGGGGGAGTTTTGTTTAATTTTTTGATTTGCTTTGATCTTTTTGGATCATGGGACTGGGCATCCTGGTTACCGGCCCTTTCTCGTGAATGAGGAGCGGAGTCCACTCCTCTGAGAATAACACACCTAGCATGGAAGATATAGGCAGCCCTAGTTGTAATATGAGCTACTCGAGCATACAAAAAAGAATTTCATTTGAAAGTTTGGAGTTTGGCACATACAAATTTACTTGGAACGGCAGGTAGATACCGCATATAGAAAGGTATAGTGGACTCATATGGAACAACTTTGGGGTTTAAGGAGTTTGGATGCACAAGCAGTATTCCCGCTTAGTACAGGTGAAGGCTAGCAAAAGACTAGGAAGCGACCAACTGAGAGAGCGACAATAGTCGTAAGCATGCATTAAAATTAATTCACACCGGATACAAGCATGAGTAGGATATAATCCACCATGAACATAAATATCATGAAGGCTATGTTGATTTGATTCAACTACATGCATGAACATGTGCCAAGTCGAGTCACTCAATTCATTCAAAGGAGGATACCATCCCATCATATCACCTCATAATCATTCTAATAGCATGTTGGCACGCAAGGTAAACCATTATAACTCATAGCTAATCAAGCATGGCACAAGCAACTATAATCTCTAAATGTCATTGCAAATATGTTTACTTCATAATAGCTGACTCAGGAACGATGAATCATCATATTTACAAAAACAAGAGAGGTCGAGTTCATACCAGCTTTTCTCATCCCAATAAGTCCATCATATATCATCATTATTGCTTTTCACTTGCACGACCGAACGATGTGTATAATAATAAGAGTGTACGTGCATTGGACTAAGCTGGAATCTGCAAGCATTCAACTCAAGAGAGAAGACAAGTAATATGGGCTCTAAATATAAATAATCAATCATGCATATGAGAGCCACTAAGCATTTTCAATATGGTCTTCTCAACCCCCAGAAGAAAGAAAAGAAAATAAAACTATTTACACGGGAAAGCTCCCAACAAGTAAAAGAAGAACGAGAAATCTTTTTGGGTTTTCATTTTAATTTCTACTACAAGCAAGGAAATTAAACTAACTATTTTTTTGGGTTTTTCTTAAGGTTTATCAAACACACAAGAAGAAAACTAGAAAAAGAGATTTAAACTAACATGGATAATACAATGAAAGAGTATGAGCATCGACGACTAGTGTGTGAACATGAATGTAAAGTCGATGAGAAATACGTACTCCCCCAAGCTTAGGCTTTTGGCATAAGTTGGTTTAATACCAAGGACCGCCTGACTGATATCCATAAGTGAAACTGGGATTGTACTGAGATGCAGAGGCAATAGCCTCCTGGGCAGCAGCATGTTAGCGAGCTGCCTCCATTCCCCTCTCATATTCAGTGGCTTCTTCCCTGGTGATAACATATCCTCCTCTTGCCTGATAATCAAAAAGGTAGGGGGCAGGAAGAGTGACAGGGACGACGTTGCGTCTATCATAGATTAGTCGATAATGGAGGAATTGTTCATTCCTCTCAAGAAATTGATGATCAAACATAGCTTCTTTATCTAAATAAGCAGGAGGTACAATCATATCCCCCTCTCGTGGAGCTATATTAAGAAAATTTGCCACACGGGTTGCATAAATTCCTCCAAAGAAATTTCCCTTTTTACTATTATTATGCAACCTACGTGCAACTATTGCCCCCAAGTTATAACCTCTGTAACCAGACACAGCACTCTTGAGGACACAAAGATCAGGGGCACACAAGTGACTTACTTCATCCTTAACGTTAATGCATTTACCAATAAAGAGAGCAAAGTAATGTATAGCTGGAAAATGAATGCTCCCTGTGGTAGCTTGTGTTACGTCCCTAGATTCTCCCACAGTAATACTAGCAAGAAAATTTCTAACTTCAGATTTGGGAGGATCATTAATATTACCCCACTGCAGGAGTTTGCAAGCAGTTGTAAAATCCTCTAAATCCATGGTATAAGATGTATCATAAATATCAAACATAACACTAGGAGAATTATGCGAAGAAATATATTCGAACCTCCGCACAAAGGAATGAGTCAATTGATAATATTGAGGACACTTATCTTGTAAGAAGTCCTCCAGCTCGGCATTACGCACATACGCGTCAAATTCCTCCTTGAAGCCTGCTTCAACCATAAAATCATCGGATGGCCACTCACAAGCCCGTACATATGCATCCCTCGGCAATTCAACGTCTTGCTCACGTATAGTAATCCTTGGCCCATTCTTTGCCGAGGAACCACCTTGGTACATTCTCCTAAGCATATTCCTTTTTCTGAAAATTTCTGAAATTTTAGTAACTTCAAAATAAAAGTGAATAAAACTAAACAAGATTGATAGCAACTACTCCTACAAGTGCCTAGAGCCTATATCATGCATTGGAATTGCTTGGGACCTCAAAAATTTAACATGCAAGCTCAAGAACATGGTCACCTATGCAGCAAAAATTTGCAATGAATAAAGCACTAGAACAAAAACTAATTGGACCTACGGAGGAGTCACATACCAAGCAACAATCTCCCAAAGCAGTTTTGCAAATGGAGCTTTTAGCTAAGAGATCGAAAATCGCAGCAAAACGAGCTAGAACTCGGGCTTGAGCTGGATGGGGATTTTTTTGGGTAGAAGATGAAGTGTGTGGGTGCTGGCATAAGTGGAGGGGAGCCACCAGGGGCCCACGAGATAGGGGGCGCGCCCTATAGGGGGGGCGTGCCCTAGAGGGGGGCACGCCCTCCTCTCTCATGGCCTAGTGCTTGGCCCTCCTGCAGTGTTTTCAGTGCCTAAAATCCTCAAATATTCCAGAAAAAATCATAATAAATCTGCAGGGCATTTGGAGCACTTTTATTTTCAGACTATTTTTTTATTGCACGGATAAATCAGAAAACAGACAGATAATATTATTTTTGCTTTTTTATTCTAAAAGGAGGGTACAGAAGGTTGTGCCTTCTAGTTTCATCGATCTCCTGATCATCAAAATGAATCCACTAACAAGGTTGATCAAGTCTTGTTAACAAACTCATTCTGAATAACAAGGAATCGGAGAAATTTCGAATAACACTAAGTTACCTCAATGGGGATATGAAAATCCCCAACAATAAGAATATCATACTTTTTCTTGACAGTAGGGAGAGGAATTCAAAACCTCCAAAAATGATAGTTGGAACTTTTACAATAGAATTGATGCTATGAACCTGAGATTGTTTCCTCGGAAAGTGTACCGTATGCTCATTACCATTAACATGAAAAGTGACATTGCCTTTGTTGCAATCAATAACAGCCCCTGCAGTATTAAGAATAGGTCTACCAAGGATAATAGACATACTATCGTCCTCGGGAATATCAAGAAAAACAAAGTCCGTTAAAATAGTGACATTTGCAACCACAACAGGCACATCCTCACAAATACCGACAGGTATAGCAGTTGATTTATCAGCCATTTGCAAAGATATTTCAGTAGGTGTCAACTTATTCAATTCAAGTCTACGATATAAAGAGAGAGGCATAACACTAACACCGATCACATAAAGCACTTCTAACATAATTTCTTTTAATGGAGCATGGTATAGTTGGTACACCCGGATCTCCAAGTTTCTTTGGTATTCCACCCTTAAAAGTGTAATTAGCAAGCATGGTGGAAATTTCAGCTTCCGGTATCTTTCTTTTATTTGTGATGATATCCTTCATATATTTAGCATAAGGATTTACTTTAAGCATATCAGTTAAGCGCATACGTAAGAAAATAGGTCTAATCATTTCAGCAAAGCGCTCAAAATCCTCATCATCCTTTGACTTGGATGGTTTAGGAGGAAAGGGCATGGGTTTCTGAATCCATGGTTCTCTTTCTTTACCGTGCTGCCTAGCAACAAAATCTCTCTTATCATAATGTTGATTCTTTGATTGTGGGTTATCAAGATTAACAGCAGGTTCAATCTCTACATCATTATCTTTGCTAGGTTGAGCATCAACATGAACATTATCATTAACATTATTACTAGGTTCATGTTCATCACCTGATTGCGTTTCAGCATCAGAAATAGAAATATCATTGGGATTCTCAGGTGTGTCTACAGTAGGTTCACTAGAAGCATGTAAGGTTCTATCGTTTTTCTTCTTCTTCTTCTTAGAAGAACTAGGTGCCTCTAAATTATTTCTCTGAGAATCTTTCTCGATTCTCTTAGGGTGGCCTTCAGGATATAAAGGTTCCTGAGTCATTCTACCAATTCTAGTAGCCACTCTAACAGCAAAGTCATTTTTATTATTCAATTCATCAAGCAAATCGTTTTGAGCTTTGAGTACTTGCTCAGCTTGAGTAGCAACCATAGAAGCATATTTGCTAACGCAGTGAAGTTCATCTTTAACTCTAGCCAGATTATCACCTACGCGTCCTATCTCGAAAGCATTATTCTTTAACTCTCTACCAACATAAGCATTAAAACTTTCTTGTCTAGCCATAAAGTCATCAAATTCATCTAAGCATGGGCTATGAAATTTAGTAGAGGGTATTTCAACTTTATCGTATCTATAGAGAGAATTTACCTTTACTACCTGTGTCGGGTTATCAAGACAATGTGGTTCTTCATGCGGTATATTCAGACCATGTATTTCTTCAATAGGAGGTAAATTGTTAACATCTTCAGCTTTAATACCTTTTTCTTTCATTGATTTCTTTGCCTCTTGCATATCTTTAGGACTGAGAAATAAAACACATCTCTTCTTCGGAGTGGGTTTAGGAATAGGCTCAGGAGTCGGCTCAATTGGTTCAAGAATTACTTCAGGAACTGGCTCGAGAAGAGTCCAATTATTTTCATTAGTCAACATATTATTCAATAGTATTTCAGCTTCGTCGACTGTTCTTTCCCTGAAAACACAACTAGCACAACTATCCAAGTGGTCCTTGGAAGCATCGTTAGTCCATTATAAAAGATATCAAGTATTTCATTTTTCTTAAGATGATGATCGGGAAAAGCATAAATCAACCGGAGAAGCCTCCCCCAAGCTTGTGGGACACTCTCTTCTTTGATTTGCACAAAATTATATATTTCCCGCAAGGCAGCTTGTTTCTTATGAGCAGGGAAATATTTAGCAGAGAAGTAATAAATCATATCCTGGGGACTACACACACAACCAGGAGCAAGTGAATTATACCAAGTCTTAGCATCACCCTTTAATGAGAATGGAAATATCTTAAGGATATATAAATAGCGAGACTTCTCATCATGAGTAAATAGGGTGGCTATATCATTCAACTTGGTAAGATGTGCCACAACAGTTTCAGATTCAAGGCCATAAAAAGGATCAGATTCAAGTAAAGTAATAATATCAGGATCAACAGAGAATTCATAATCCTTATCAGTAACACAGATAGGTGAAGTAGCAAAAGTAGGATCGGGTTTCATTCTAGCATTAAGAGACTGCTGCTTCCATTTAGCTAATAATTTCTTAAGATCAGATCTATCATTGCAAGCAAGAATAGCTTCAGCAGCTTCTTTGTTTATAACATAACCCTTAGGAACAACAGGTAAAACATAATCATTGGGGGATCGTTCATCATCACTATCATCAATAGCATCTTGAATATTTTCATTCCCCCTAACTCTAGCAAGTTGTTCATCAAGAAATTCACTTAATGGCAAAGTAGTATCACGCACAGAAGTAGTTTAATCATGCATTGCAGAAGTAGCATCATCAATAACATGCGACATATCAGAATTCATAGTAGTAGCAGGTTTAGGTGTCGCAAGCCTACTAATAACGGAAGGAGAATCTAGTGTAGAGCTAGATGGCAGTTCCTTACCTCCCCTCGTAGTTGAGGGCAAAATCTTGGTCTTAGCGTCTTTCAAGTTCTTCATAGTGATCAACAGATATAAATCCCAAGTGACTCAGAGAATAGAGCTATGCTCCCCGGCAACGGCGCCAGAAATTAGTCTTGATAACCCACAAGTGTAGGGGATCGCAACAGCTTTCGAGGGTGAAGTACAACCCAAATTTATTGATTCGACACAAGGGGAGCCAAAGAATATTCTTGAGTATTAGCAGTTGAGTTGTCAATTCAACCACACCTGGATAACTTAGTATCTGCAGCAAAGTATTTAGTAGCAAAAGTGGTATGATAGTAATGGTAACAGTGGCAACAGAAAAGATAAATTTTTTTGGGTTTTTGTAGTAGTTGTAACAGTAGCAACGAAAAAGTAAATAAGCGAAGAACAATATGTGAAAAGCTCGTAGGCAATGGATCAGTGATGGATAATTATGCTGGATGAGATTCCTCATGCAATAGTTATAACATAGGGTGATATAGAACTAGCTCCAATTCATCAATGTAATGTAAGCATGTATTCCGTAAATAGTCACACGTGCTTATGGAAAAGAACTTGCATGACATCTTTTGTTCTGCCCTCCCGTGGCAGCGGGGTCCTAGTGGAAACTAAGGGATATTAAGGCCTCCTTTTAATAGAGAACCGGACCAAAGCATTAACACATAGTGAATGCATGAACTCCTCAAACTACGGTCATCACCGAGAAGTATCCCGATTATTGTCACTTCGGGGTTGTCGGATCATAACACATAACAGGTGACTATAGACTTGCAAGATAGGATCAAGAACACACATATATTCATGAAAACATAATAGGTTCAGATCTGAAATCATGGCACTCGGGCCCTAGTGACAAGCATTAAGCATAGCAAAGTCATAGCAACATCAATCTCAGAACATAGTGGATACTAGGGATCAAACACTAACAAAACTAACTTGATTACATGGTAAATCTCATCCAACCCATCACCGTCCAGCAAGCCTACGATGGAAGTACTCACGCATGGCGGTGAGCATCATGAAATTGGCGATGGAGGATGGTTGATGATGACGACGACGACGAATCCCCCTCTCCGGAGCCCCGAATGGACTCCAGATCAGCCCTCCCGAGAGAGATTAGGGCTTGGCGGCGGCTCCGTGTCGTGAAATGCGATTAAACTTTCTCCTTGATTTTTTTTCTCCCCGAGACGGTATATATGGAGTTGGAGTTGAGGTCGGAGGAGGTCCGGGGGGCCCACGAGATAGGAGGGTGCGCCCCCCTGTCTCGTGGACAGCCCGTGGGCCCCCTGACCTTTATTCTTTCGCCAAAAATTCTTATTAAATCTGAAAAGTGCCTCCATGGATTTCCAGGACATTCCGAGAATTTTTCTTTTCTACACATAAAACAACATCATGACAGTTCTGCTGAAAATAGCGTCAGTCCAGGTTAGTTTCATTCAAATCATGCAATTTAGGGTCCAAAACAAGGGCAAAAGTGTTTGGAAAAGTAGATACGTTGGAGACGTATCAGTATGGTGGCTGTTTTGAGAAAGGTATCTGGTGGGTGTATGGTACCGGCGAAAGTTGCACAGCACAAGAGAGGCTAGCAATGGTGGAAGGGTGAGAGTGCGTATAATTCATGGACTCAACATTAGTCATAAAGAACTCATATACTTATTGAAAAATCTACAAGTTATTGAAAACAAAGTACTAGGCGCATGCTCCTAGGGGGATAGATTGGTAGGAAAAGACCATCGCTCGTCCCTGACCGCCACTCATAAGGAAGACAATCAATAAATAAATTATGATCCAACTTCATCACAAAGCGGTTCACCATACATGCATGCTACGGGAATCACAAACTTCAACACAAGTATTCCTCAAATTCATAATCACCCCACTAGCATGAATCTAATATCACCATCCTCATATCTCAAAACAATTATCAAGCATCAAATTGATCATAGCATCCAATTCACTTTCTATGATAGTTTTTATTATACCTAACTTGGATGCCCATCATTCTAGGACCAATTTTATAACCATAGCAAATATCATACTGTTCTAAAAGACTCTCAAAATAATATAAGTGAAACATGAGAGATCAACAATTTCTACAAAATTAAACCACCATCGTCCTCTAAAAGATATAAGTGAAGTACTAGAGCAAAACTATCTAGCTCAAAGGATATAAGTGAAGCACATAGAGTATTTGTAAGTGCATCTAGTGCCCCTTAGTGATTTTGGTATATTGAAGACTTATAGGTTAAGGGACTGATGCATTTGTGAGTGTACACAGGTCTATAAGTCTATGAGGAGTTTGATATTGACAGAAAAATTTGACCCCTAAAAATGAAGTTCTTCAACTAAAGACTTTGGATTTCTGAAGACTTTGAAAGTGAAGAAATTGGTGTGACCTTGAAGACTTGGTAATCATTCGAGGAACATGAAGCGTGAAGACTTTTGTTTTCGTAGTTTCATTTTCTCTTTCTTGAGTTATAGGAAACACCATACTGTTAAAGGGGGTCAAGGAAATACTAAGGAAAAATTTCCATGTAATGCTCAACTCAAAATCCTACACCTACCAATCCCTTTCGAGTGAAGCCATTGGAAATCTCGCACAGTTCAGTCATATTCTTCAGTGACAGAGACGAAGTTCTTCTGGTCTCTGAGGAATTTGGTCTGACTGAAGAGTTAGGAATTCACCAGTGCGGATTGCCTACCAAGTGAGGAACATGATCGCCCTGTGGAATTCGAACCCCAATATTCTGACCGTTGTTGTGCTATGCGCCAGCTGTCCCAAAATATCTACCCACCTAACGGTCATATCAGACAAGGGCATTTATGTCTTATCATGTCGGGCTACTCCCTATGCTATAAATAGCCGCCCCCTACAACCACTAGTTGGTTGGCTGCTCCGAGAAAAACTGACACTTGTCATTTGAGAGCAACCCATCCTCCGAGGACTTTGAGCGAAAATCATCAAGTGAGGAAATCCCAAACCCAAACCTACAAAACCCCAAGTGATTGAGCATCACTGACGAGATTGATCCTGCATGGATCCGACGCTAGTTTCCTTTGAAGACTGTGCTTCTTCCAGACGGTTAGGCGTCAAGGTCTAGAGCATCTAAGAGGAATTGTGGATCGCCGAGTGACCGAGTTTGTGAAGGTTCGGAAGTCACCTGAAGACTTACCACGAGTGATTGGGCAAGGTCTGTGTGACCTTAGCTCAAGGAGAATATGGTGAGGACTGTGTGTCCAGGACTGGGTGTCCTCGAGTTTAAATACTCAGCCGCTCCAACCAGATGTACAACTGAGACAGCAGTTGGAACTTATCTACCAAATCATTGTCTTCACCGAGCTAACTGGTTCTATCTCCTCAACTCTTTCATTTCCTCATGTATGTTGTTGTGTGTTTGTTCATATCTGTTTGAAGACTTTGACTGAAGACTTTCTCAATTTCCTCAGATCTATTTCTTCAGTCTGATTGTCTTCTTCCTTGTGTTATCCTGTGTTTACGCTTTCTGTACTCTGTGCTTGTCTTCATTTCATCCTGATGACTATGCTTGTGTTCTGTTATGTTCCTTTCTGAGTACTTATTCCGCTACAAGTAGTTCTTCATTTAGGAATTTCCTCACCAGCAAATTCCTCAGTGAAGAATTCATAAAAATCGCCTATTCACCCCCCTCTAGTCGATATAACGCACTTTCAGTATTCTAATAAATTCCAAATCAAGTGGGTCTCTCCCAAAAGGTGTGTACATCAAGGATGATTATGTTAAACTAAAAAGCAAAGACTAACATCATACAAGACGCTCCAAGCAAAGCACATATCATGTGATAAATAAAAATATAGCTCCAAGTAAAGTTACCAATAAACGAAGACAAAAGAGGGGATGCCTTCTGGGGCATCCCCAAGCTTAGGCTTTTACTTGTCCTTGGATATCTTGGGGTGCCATGGGAATCCCCAAGCTTGGGCTCTTGCCACTCCTTATTCCATAGTCCATCAAATCTTTACCCAAAACTTGAAAACTTCACAACACAAAACTCAACAGGAAATCTCATAAGCTCCGTTAGTGCAAGAAAGAAAAACCACCACATAAGGTACTGTAATGAACTCATTATTTATTTATATTGGTGTTAAACCTACTGTATTCCAACTTCTCTATGGTTCATACCCCCCGATACTACCCATAGATGCATCAAAATAAGCAAACAACACACGAAAAACAAAATCTGTCAAAAACAGAACAGTCTGTAGCAATCTATAACTTTCAAACACTTCTGGAACTCTAAAACTCCTACAAAAACAGGAAGTCCTGGGAAATTTTCCTATTGATCTACAGAAAAAAGAATCAACGCAAAATCACGTTTCCGTGATTTACTAAAATTATTCTCGTGCGCGCAAAAGTTTCTGTTTTTCAGGAGAATCAAATTAACTATCATCGTAGGTTATCCTATAGGTTCTACTTGGCACAAACACTAATTAAAACATAAAACCACATCTAAACAGAGGCTAGATGAAATATTTATTACTAATCAGAAGCAAAAATCAAGGAACTAAAATAAAATTGGGTTGCCTCCCAACAGGCGCTATCGTTTAACGCCCCTAGCTAGGCATGAAAGCGAGAATAGATCTAAGTAGTGCCATCTTTAATTTTTAATTTCTTAGGGGAGTCATGCTCGAATCCGGGAGGTTCTTTATGTTTCCCTTCATATTCGGAAATTTTTAGATCTAAAGAATCCAACCGCTTATTGCAAAGGGTAATCAACATATTCATGCGGTGAAGATGTCCGCTAATGCTCTTGAGGGGTTCAAGAGACTTTTGTAAAAATATTGTTACTTCACAAGTCTTTCCGAAAACTTGTGTTTCTACCTGGGTAGGCTGCGTCCACCCTTTTTGAGATAGTGTTCCCACTATTCCCTCTATGATTCCATGCGCAATATTGGGATCAATTTCGATAAAATTACCTTTGGCAATACAATCCAAGAGTTGTCTATGGGACATATCTAGTCCAACATAAAAATTGCGAAGTACAATCCTGAAATTTACCTCTGAGGTGCAATTATGATAAGATTCTATCATCCTATACCAAGCATCTTTTAATTTTTCTCCTTGTCTTTACTTGAAGTGAAGAACTTCAAACTCGGGAGACAAAGGAGCGGACAAAGGACTAGCCATAACAACGGAAATAAACTAACTAACACACGAGCATGCAAAAGGCAAGCGAAAGAGAGAGGAGATTGGGAAAGAGAGGGCAAATAAAATGGCAAGGGTGAAGTGGGGGAGAGGAAAACGAGAGGCAAATGGCAAATAATGTAATGCGAGGGAGATGAGTTTGTGATGGGTACTTGGTATGTGTTGACTTGAGCGAAGACCTCCCCGACAACGGCACCAGAAATCCTTCTTGATACCTCTTGAGCACTGCGTTTGTTTTCCCTAGAAGAGGAAAGGGTGATGCAGCAAAGTAGCGTAAGTATTTCCCTCAGTTTTTGAGAACCAAGGTATTAATCCAGTAGGAGGCTCCTCAAAAGTCCCACGCACCTACACAAGCAAACAAGAACCTCGCAACCAATGCGATAAAGGGGCTGTCAATCCCTTCACGGAAACTTGCGAAAGTGAGATCTGATAGAGATAATAATATAAGATAAATATTTTTGGTATTTTTATAATATAGATTGGAAAGTAAAAGATGCAAATAAAAGATAGATGTGAAACTTATATGATAAGAGATAGACCCGGGGGCCATAGGTTTCACTAGTGGCTTCTCTCAAGATACCATAAATATTACGATGGGTGAACAAATTAATGTCGAGCAATTGATAGAAAAGTGCATAGTTATGAGATTATCTAGGCATGATCATGTATATAGGCATCACGTCCGTGACAAGTAGATCGAAACGATTCTGCATCTACAACTATTAATCCACACATCAACTGACTCTTTCCTGCATCTAGAGTATTAAGTTCATAAGAACAGAGTAACGCATTAAGAAAGATGACATGATGTAGCGGGATAAACTCATGCAATATGATATAAACCCCATCTTTTTATCCTCGATGGCAACAATACAATACGTGCCTTGCTGCCCCTGCTGTCACTGGGAAAGGACACCGTAAAATTGAACCCAAAGCTAAGCACTTCTCCCATTGCAAGAAAGGTCAATCTAGTAGGCAAACCAAACTGATAATTCAAAGAGACTTGCAAAGATATCCAATCACACATAAAAGAATTCAGAGAAGATTCAATTATTTCTCATAGATAAACTTGATCATAAACGCACAATTCATCGGATCTCGACAAACACACCGCAAAAAAGAGTTGCATCGAATAGATCTCCAAGAAGATCGAGGAGAACTTGGTATTGAGATTCAAAGAGAGAGAAGAAGCCATCTAGCTAATAACTATGGACCCGAAGGTCTGTGGTAAACTACTCACAACTCATCGGAGAGGCCTTGGAGATAATGCAGAGGCCCTCCATGGTCGATTCCCCCTCCGGTGGAGCACTAACGAAGGCTCCAAGATGGGATCTCGCGGATATAGAAGGTTGCAGCGGTGGAATTAGGTTTCGTGGTGCTCCCCGATGTTTTCAGGGTACAGGAGTATATATAGGCGAAAGAAGTACGTCGGTGGAGCCTCGAGGGGCCCACGAGGGTGCGTCGGGCACCCTCGTGGCCGCCTCGTCTATTGCTTAACGTCCTCTCCAAGTCTCCTTGTTTGCATTTGTTCCAAAAAGATCGCCCCCAAAGGTTTCATCCCGTTTGGACTCTTGATATTCCTTTTCTTCGAACCACTGAAATAGACAAAAAAACATCAATTCGGGATGGGCCTCCTGTTAGTAGGTTAGTCCCAAAAATTATATAAATGTGTGAAGTAAAGCCCATAAACATCCAAAACGGGTAATATAATAGCATGGAACAATAAAAAATTATAGATACGTTGGATACGAATCAAGCAACTCAGCGTCTTGGAGGGCCATGGGCCAGTAGAAACCATGGCGGAAAGCCTTGGCAACCAGGGATCGTGATGCCGTGTGGTGCCCGCATTCTCCTTGGTGTATGTCGAGTAGGATGTCAATGTCAATGCCCTGGTCCTGCTCGACGCAGCGCTGGAACATGCTGGTGGAGCTGCGCTTGACGAGCTCGTAGTTGATGATGTTGTAGGTGGACGCTCGGTGCTGCACCTGCTGGGCCTTGGTCTCGTCCATGGGGAGGACCCTGTTCTCCATGAATTTTGAGATTGGCAGGGCCCAAGACGGCGCCATCACCACGGCGAAGACAGCCACCAGGGTGGGTTCCGGGTCGGCAGCCCCCGAGCCGGGTTGAGCAGCCCCCGGGTCGGGGATGGCAACGACCGGGTCCGGGGAGATGGTGGCCGTGTCGAGCTGAGCAACCCCTGGGCCGGGTTCAGCAGCCCCCATGCCGGGTTCGGCAGTCCCTAGGCCGGTTCAGCAGTCCCCGGGCTGGGTTCAGCAGTCCCCGGGCTGGGTTGAGATGCGGCCGGGTCGTTGATGTAGAATCTTGGTATGGTTGACTTTTGCGCAAACTCCCCGGCAACGGCGCCAGAAATTCTTCTTGCTACCTCTTGAGCACTGCGTTGGATTTCCCCGAAGAGGAGAGGATGATGCAGTAAAGTAGCGTAAGTATTTCCCTCAGTTTTTGAGAACCAAGGTATCAATCTAGTAGGAGATCATGCACGAGTCCCTCGAACCTACACAAAACGATAGCTACTCGCAACCAACGCGATTAGGGGTTGTCAATCCCTTCAAGGTCACTTACGAGGGTGAGATCTGATAGAGATGATAAATAATATTTTTGGTATTTTTGATATAGAGGTGCAATGTAAAAAGTAAAAGGCAAAGTAAAAAAACAAAGCAAGTAATAAAGTAATGGAGATTGATATGATGAGAATAGACCCGGGGGCCATAGGTTTCACTAGTGGCTTCTCTCAAGAGCATAAGTATTCTATGGTGGGTGAACAAATTACTGTTGAGCAATTGATAGAAAAGCGAATAATTATGAGATTATCTAGGTATGATCAGGTATATAGGCATCACGTCCGAGATAAGTAGATCGAAACGATTCTGCATCTACTACTATTACTCCACTCATCGACCGCTATCCAGCATGCATCTAGAGTATTAAGTTAAAAACAGAGTAATGCCTTAAGCAAGATGACATGATGTAGAGGGATAAATTCATGCAATATGATAAAAAAACCATCTTGTTATCCTCGATGGCAACAATACAATATGTGCCTTGCAACCCTTTCTGTCACTGGGTAAGGACACCGCAAGATTGAACCCAAAGGTAAACACTTCTCCCATTGCAAGAACTACCAATCTAGTTGGGCAAACCAAACGGATAATTCGAAGAGACTTGCATAGATAACTCAATCATACATAAAAGAATTCAGAGAAGAATCAAATATTATTCATAGATAAGCTGGATCATAAACCCACAATTCATCGGTCTCAACAAACACACCACAAAAAGAAGATTACATCAAATAGATCTCCACAAGAGAGGGGGAGAACATTGTATTGAGATCCAAAAAGAGAGAAGAAGCCATCTAGCTACTAGCTATGGACCCAAAGGTCTGAAGTAAACTACTCACACTTCATCGGAGAGGCTATGGTGTTGATGTAGAAGCCCTCCGTGGTAGATGCCCTCTCCGGCGGAGCTCCGGAATAGGCCCCAAGATGGGATCTCGCGGATACAGAAAGTTGCAGTGGTGGAATTAGGTTTTTGGCTCCGTATTTGATCTGACGGGGGTACGTAGGTATATATAGGAGGAAGGAGTACGTCGGTGGAGCAACAGAGGGGGCACGAGATAGGGGGCACGCCTAGGGGGGGCGCTGTAACGCCCCGAATTCGTTGCGCCAGGTGTCCGCCAGTTATTCTCCATCGTTGCCATGTCTTTTGCTTGCGTGTTGCATATTGCCATGTTATCATGTGCATTTCATTTTGCATACGTGTTCATTTCTTGCATCCGAGCATTTTTCCCGTTGTCCGTTTTGCAATCCGGCACTCCTATGTACTCCGCCGTCCCCCTTTTGTCTCTTGTTGTGAGTGGGTGTTAAACATTCTCTGAATGGTCCGAGGTTTGCCAAGCGGCCTTGGTATACCACCGGTAGACCGCGTGTCAAGTTCCGTGCCATTTGGAGGTCGTTTGATACTCCAACGGTTAACCGCTTAGCCCGGAAGCCCTCTTTGTGTTGCAGCCCAACACCCCACCAAAGTTGTCCAAAACCCAGCAAACTCCCATCCATGCTCTCGGTCGTTCGATCACGATCGTGTGGGCGAAAACCGCACCTTATTTGGACTCTCCTAGCTCCCTCTACCTATAAATATGTGCCCCTCCCGGATTTTTCGCGCAGATGAAACCCTACCCCTTTTCCCATCGCGCCGTCGGACATTTCCGCCGCCATCCGGACGCGTCCGCCGCCCCGCAGCCACGTCGCCCGGACCTATCCGGGGCCGACACGTCATCGCGCCGCCGCCCCGGACCAACCCCGTGCCGCCACCTGTCTCCGCCGCCTC
>NC_057801.1:567218732-567221269 GCF_018294505.1 Triticum aestivum
CCTATCTGCAGCGCCGGCCCGCTCCAGATCCGGCCGCCTCCACGCCGGCGCCGCCTGCCTCCTCGCCGCCCGTGCCCGGATCTGGCTGGAGGAGTTCTCCCTGGCCCCGGATCCGCCTCCCCGGCGTCTTCCTCGCCCTCTCCGGCCGTCTCCCTCCTCTCCGGCGTCTTCTCCGACGAACTTCGGTGAACCTCGAAAACCGTGCAGATCGGCAGGTTGACCCCGATTTTGCCCAAGTCCTTAAAATATTTGCATTATAGTCCCCTGTTCATCGCATCATATCTTCGTGCATACTGCTCCGTTTCGTCCGTATGATATATCAAAATGTTCGTTGTGAGATGATCTACATTTCATGCCATTGCACCATGTTCATTTGAGTTCATATTGATGCCTGAATCATCATTACAAGAGTGCTATATGATGTTAATCTGCTGAAACTGTTATAACTAGGTCATTTGTCATTTTTGTTGCATTTTGTGTGTGCATCCTATGAGGTTGATGTCTACATGTGTTTTGAACTACAGCATGCCATCTTTACAGGGGTGCAATCCATGTATTTTTGTGAGTTGTGTAGTGAGTGCATCAAGCTTGTTAAGTAGGGTACTTGATGTTGCTGTTTTGCTAGGCTGAATCTGTTATTTTGTGATGCTATGTAAACCTGCTGCTATAATCTGGAGATGTTCACTAAGGATGTTTTGATCTACATATCATGATCTATCCATCCGTGCCCCTGGTTGTATTTATAGCCTGCTGTAGCCTGTTGTAATCTTGCTCTCAATTTGCTAAATAATGTTGCTGTCAGCCAGTTAACATTAAGTTCAGTTTTGCCATGTGTGTTGGTAGTGATCCATGCCCCCTATGAACTTGCTATTGCCATTCTTAGCTTCATAAACATGTCATCTTTCTGTTGGTCACCTTTTCATGCCATGTAATGGTCTGGTGAGTGGTACAAGCTCACCAACATGCCTACTTATTGTTGTTCCTGCCATGTAATATGTCATATAACTTGCCATGTTTACATGGGTGCCATCATATTTTCTGTTCCTTTTTGCCTCATGGCCAGTAAAGGTCTTTTGTTCTATGAAATTAGTAGGTTCATTCCATGCCTTTGTTTGCCATGATAAGTTCCTGTAGCATGTTGTTTGATAGCTCTAAACATTGCAACCTGATGTTATTTCTGCTAAGCCTAAAACTGTTATTATTTGCAATCTTGCCATGTGTTTTTGAGCATGTTCTAGTGATTTCTGGAGATAGCTCAGTGTTCATATTTTATTACGCTTTACCTGTACATCATGTACATGCCATTTGTTTTCATGTTGAGATGATATAGCATGTTGTTTTGGTGCTTGCAATATACCTAGTTGCTGTTTTGGACAGATTGTTGCTATAACTTGTATAGTGTGCATGTGTTGAACCGTTGCTCCGTTTTGAGTGTGCTCTATATGTAACTTGCTTGATTTTGCATGTAGTTTCATAATATCATGTTGCATCCTTGTTTTGGTGTGTTTGCTTGATGTTTGTATGCTTTTTGCATCAATGCCATGTTTAACTTGTTTTGCTCATATCTTCTAGGCCGTAGCTCCAAATCTAATGAACTTTATATGTAACTTGACTAGAATCTCTTGTAGATCATCTTGGTGCATCTTAACTTGCTGTTTAACAACTTGAACATAAGGTTTATTCATATCAGGACAAATTTCGAAATTTGCATATGAGGACTTACCGGAATTGTTATATGTTGTTCCCGGCCTCTTTTAAACTTGCTTTGATGTGTTGCTCTTGTTTGCATCATCTCTTGCCATGAGTAGCTTCATGTAGATTTGTCATGCATCATGCTTGTTGTGCATCATTCCTTGTTCATGTGTGGTGTGTTTACCATGTTGTGTGCTTCTTCTCGATAGTTCCCGTTTCATTGCGATCGTGAGGATTCGTTCGTCTACGCTTGGTTCCTCTTCATGGATTCATCTTCTTCATGACCTCGTTCTTCTTCCTTGCGGGATTTCAGGCAAGATGACTGCTACCCTGGATCTCACTACTATCATTTTTGTGCTAGTTGTTTCATTCTATCGCTATGCTGCGCTACCTATCACTTGTTCCTCAAGCCTCCCAAATTGCCATGTCAGCCTCTAATATTTTCACCCTTCCTAGCAAACCATTGCTTGGCTATGTTACCGCTTTGCTCAGCAACTCTTATAGCATTGTTAGTTGCAGGTGAAGTTGAAGATTTCCCCATGATGGACAGGATTATGTTGGGATATCATAATATCTTTTATTTCATTAATGCATCTATATACTTGGTAAAGGGTGGAACACTCGGCCTTATGCCTGGTGTTTTGTTCCACTCTTGCCGCCCTAGTTTCCGTCATACCGGTGTTATGTTCCCGAATTTTGTGTTCCTTACGCGGTTGGGTGATTTATGGGACCCCCTTGACAGTTCGCTTTGAATAAAACTCCTCCAGCAAGGCCCAACCTTGGTTTTACCATTTGCCTCACCTAGCCCTTTTTCCCTTGGGTTTCCAGAGCCCTAGGGTCATCTT
>NC_057801.1:567221510-567225756 GCF_018294505.1 Triticum aestivum
CTGGGCTGGCCTACCGGAAGTTTGGACAATCCGGTGTGCCCTGAGAATGAGATATGTGCAGCTCCTATCAGGATTTGTCGGCACATTCGGGCGGCTTTGCTGGTCTTGTTTTACCATTGTCGAAATGTCTTGTAAACCGGGATTCCGAGTCTGATCGGGTCTTCCTGGGAGAAGGTATATCCTTTGTTGATCACGAGAGCTTATCAGGGGCTAAGTTGGGACACCCCTGCAGGGTATAAACTTTTGAAAGCCGTGCCCGCGGTTATGCGGCAGATGGGAATTTGTTAATGTCTGGTTGTAGATAACTTTGACACCAGATCTGAATTAAAACACATCAACCGTGTGTGTAGCCGTGATGGTCTCTTTTCGGTGGAGTCCGGGAAGTGAACACGGTTTTGGGTTATGTTTGACGTAAGTAGGAGTTCAGGATCACTTCTTGATCATTACTAGCTTCACGACCGTTCCTTTGCTTCTCTTCTCGCTCTTATTTGCGTATGTTAGCCACCATATATGCTTAGTCGCTGCTGCAACCTCACCACTTTACCCCCTTCCTTTCCCATTAAGCTTTGCTAATATTGATACCCATGGTAATGGGATTGCTGAGTCCTCGTGGCTCATAGATTACTACAACAACAGTTGCAGGTACAGGTATTGCAATGATCATGACGCGAGAGCGATGTTTGCTTGTTTTGGAGTTCTTCTTCTGCTTCTGCTTCGATCAGGGGATAGGTTCCAGGTCGGCAGCCTGGGCTAGCAGGGTGGATGTCGTTTGAGTTTCTGTTTGTGTTTCATCCGTAGTCGGATGGTGCTCTTATGTAAGATGATGTTGTATTCGTGTGGCATTGTATGCCTTTTGTATGTATCCCTATCTATTATGTAATGTTGATGTAATGATATCGACCTTGCAAAAGCGTCTTCAAGATGCGCTTCTATCCTTGGTGGGACCTTCGAGTTCCTTTAGGATATGGTCGCATATTGGGCATGACAAGTTGGTATCAGAGCCTCGACCGACTCTAGGAGCCCCCTTGATTGATCGTGTAGTTTGGCCGTTGTTGAGTCTAGAAGAAAACTATTTTTGGAGTCTAGTTATATCGGAGAGTAGGAATTCTTTTTACTCCTCAGCCTTTTCGTCGCTCTGTTGAGGAATCTTGACGTAGGTGTTTTGAATTACTCCTATTCCCTTTCAAACTTTCTTTAGGATCACGCAGTTGGTTTTTCGATCGTTGGGTCTCAGCTCTTTTCATCCGGTGCATTTCTCGTCAAGTTGACTCGAGCCTCTTCATCGTTGCCAAGTTCAATCCTCAGTTGTTTTCTTTTCCCACCCGCCCTCCCCTTTTTCTCCTTGGAGCTGGAGTCCGTAATCGAGTATCCTTCCTACTTGTGTGAAGTCTTTGCTTTCTTTCCTCAATTATTTCAACCGGTGTTTTCTCTTCAAGATATTCGTCGGTTCCCCCTTCCAAGTTGCCTTTGTTTTCCAGCCCTCCCACCCTCCTCTTCCCGGAGCCTGAGCCTCTTTCGACCATCAATTTCATTCGTGTGGAGCCTCTTCAGTCTTTTGTCAATTATTTCTATCGGTGAATCCTCGTCTCGTTCGTCATTCTTAATTCCTTTTTCTCTGGTGGACCCAATTCAAGTATTCGGTGTTGATCATATTATTTTCCTCGGTTCAAGTGTTGTTTTCCTTGCTCGCTCGCCTCTCGCCAGTTTATCCTTCCGGAGTGTTCAAGACTTATCAGGAGATTAGTCTGTGTGTGAATTAATTCGAGGTTGTCACCTCATTGAAATATTTTAATTGTTCCGGTGCATCATCTATCTCTTCAACATCCCTTTCCAACGGTGTTTTTATCTTCAGTGGGCCCTAACCCACAGGTATTTTCCCAGAATCTTACCTGACTCTTCTAATTCCCCCGGAGTTATTCCAAATTCTTTTCAGAGTTTGACGTAAGAATGAATTTCATCAGTCAGATGCCATCTCCAAGATTGCTTTCAAATTCTTTTCATCTTTGGTTCAACCTCTTTGCTTTTCATTCTCCCGGAGTATCTCAGTAATTTTGGTGGCGTTTCCCGTCGTCATTTGAAGATCGAAGAAGAGTTTTCCTCTCAACTTTGCCCGTTCTCTCGAAGATTCACGGTTCTAGCTTCATGTTATCAGTCTCGAATTATTCCATTTGTCAGTATATTCTTTTCTTACCCATCCGGAGTATGTGAGAAGTTGTTTTTCCATTTCTTTTCACCGGAGGCCAGCATTCCAGAAGAATTTTTTGTCCTCACATTTCAACTACCGTTATCCAATTATCCCGGTGCTTCGTTCAATTGTTCTTTAATCAGCTCATGATCTCTTTATTCTTTTGCTTCTAAATCCCCTCGAGCATATTGGTTCTTCTAATTCTTCCTGGTGATTCATTCTCTTTCATCAGTCATTTTTGAATTCTTACAGTGGTTTCTTCAGATTCCTTTCCTTTGGTTATCATATATCCATTCGTTCTTTCCAACCCTACCGGTGGTTCATGAAGACTTTCTCAAATTTTGTGCTATATTCCCTTAATCCTTTTCAACAAGAATACATTGCATGCCAAATCCGGTTGTCATCAATTAAATTTGATGAGGATAAGCATAATGTAATTCTTATTCTTATTTCATCATCGTCTAGTAATCTCTTTTCTTCGCAGTTTGTTCTTGATGAATAAATTCTAGTTTCAAGTGTTTTCACCTTTTCTTTTCCGGAGTTCGATTTCCTCGGCCATTTCGTCGAAACCTCCATCTAAAGCACCACGAGTTTTAATCTTATTTTTTCATCCTTCATTCTATCTCATCATTCGTTTGTTACCGGAATTGTTCATGGTGGTTCTTCATGAATTAATTCATTCTTCAAGTTTTCATCAAGATTCTTATCGAAGGAGCTCAAGTATCTTTCCTTCTTGATTTTCGAAGTGCAATTAATTCTCCGTTTTCTCTTGAAGTAGAGTTTTGCATTTCTTCGTTCTCCTCAGCTATCCAATCATTTCCGTTTGTGGCCGGTTATCACCTTATGATCTTGAGATGTTACCATGAGACCACAACAAGCTTATTCTTTCGTTGTTGATTTTCTCAACAACTCCATTCAAACCTTCTGTCTAAAGATGTTTTCAATTTCATTCGTGGCACAAGTTGTCATTTTCTTCTCCAGTTCTTTTCATTCCATTCTTTCAATTCTTTCGGAGGCATTGCTTTGTGCATCTCATCAAGTGCAATCCCATCTGATGAAGTTCATGTTCTATTCCTCCATGTTTCAGCCGGAGTGCTGCCTAAATCCTTTCAGTCTTATTTGTTTCTTATCTCGTTCTAACCGGAGTGGTTTCATAGTCTATCTGATTCCGTGAGCTTTCGATTCATGTCATTCTCGTCATTCCTCTCTTCTTCTCGTGTGCTCTAGATTCTTTGCATCTTTTCTTGAGTTCTTGTTTCACCTCATCCCTTTTCCCTTCCGTCTGGGTCCTAAGATCTCGGGACGAGATCTCTTGTTAGTGGAGGAGTGTTGTAACACCCCGGATTCGTTGCGCCAGGTGTCCGCCAGTTATTCACCGTCGTTGCCATGTCTTTTGCTTGCGTGTTGCATATTGCCATGTTATCATGTGCATTTCATTTTGCATACGTGTTCGTTTCTTGCATCCGAGCATTTTTACCGTTGTCCGTTTTGCAATCCAGCACTCCTATGTCCTTCGGCGTCCACCTTTTGTCTCTTGTTGTGAGTGGGTGTTAAACATTCTCGGAATGGTCCTAGGTTTGCCAAGCGGCCTTGGTATACCACCGGTAGACCGCCTGCCAAGTTTCGTGCCATTTGGAGGTCGTTTGATACTCCAACGGTTAACCGCGTAGCCCGAAAGCCCTCTTTGTGTTGCAGCCCAACACCCCCACCCCAAAGTGGCCCAAAACCCAGCAAACTCCACTCCATGCTCTCGTTCGTTCGATCACAATCGTGTGGGCAAAAACCGCACCTCATTTGGACTCTCCTAGCTCCCTCTACCTATAAATATGTGCCCCTCCCAGATTTTTCGTGCAGATGAAACCCTACCCCTTTTCCCATCGCGCCGCCGGACATGTCCGCCGCCGTCCGGACGCGTCCGCCGCCCCGCAGCCACGTCGCCCGGACCAATCCAGGGCCGACACGTCATCGCGCCGCCGCCCCGGACCAACCCCGTGCTGCCACCTGTCTCCGCCGCCTCCAACCACCGTGCGACCCGCGGGGCCCAGATCCGGCCTGCGCGAG
>NC_057801.1:567226238-567290324 GCF_018294505.1 Triticum aestivum
GCGCCGCCGCCGGCTGGGCTCGCCTCCGCCAAGCCGCCCGCCTCCAGGGCCCATGCCCCACCAGAAACCGCCCGCCGCCGCCGCCGCCTATCTACAGCACCGGCCCGCTCCAGATCCGGCCGCCTCCTCGCCGCCCGCACCCGGATCCGACCGGAGTTCTCCCCGGCCCTGGATCCGTCTCCCCGGCGTCTTCCTCGCCCTCTCCGGCCATCTCCCTCCTCTCCGGCGTCTTCTCCGACGAACTCCGGCGAACCTCGAAAACCGTGCAGATCTGCAGGTTGACCATGATTTTGCCCAAGTCCTTAAAATATTTGCATTTTGGTCCACTGTTCATCGCATCATATCTTCGTGCATACTGCTCCGTTTCGTGCGTATGACATATCAAAATGTTCGTTGTGAGATTCTCTACATTTCATGCCATTGCACCATGTTCATTAGAGTTCATATTGATGCCTGAATCATCGTTACAAGAGTGCTATATGATGTTAATCTGCTGAAACTGTTATAACTTGGTCATTTGTCATTTTTGTTGCATTTTGTGTGTGCATCCTATGAGGTTGATGTCTACATGTATTTTGAACTACAGCATGCCAGCTTTACAGGGGTGTAATCCATGTATATTTGTGAGTTGTGTAGTGAGTGCATCAAGATTGTTAAGTAGGGTACTTGTTGTTGCTATTTTGCTAGGCTGAATCTGTTATTTTGTGATGCTATGTAAACCTGCTGCTACAGGTCATTCTATGCATAATCTGGAGATGTTCACTAAGGAGGTTTTGATCTACATATCATGCTCTATCCATCCGTGCCCCTGGTTGCATTTATAGCCTGCTGTAGCTTGTTGTACTCTTGCTATCAAATTGCTAAATAATGTTGCTGTCAACCTGTTAACATTAAGTTCTGTTTTGCCATGTGTGTTGCTAGTGATCCATGCCCCCTATGAACTTGCTATTGCCATTCTTAGCTTCATAAACATGTCATCTTTCTGTTGGTCACCTTTTCATGCCATGTAATGCTCTGTGGTGAGTGGTACAAGCTCACCAACATGCCTACTTATTGTTGTTCCTGCCATGTATGAATCTGTCATATAACTTACTATGTTTACATGGGTGCCATCATATTTTCTGTTCCTTTTTGGCTCGTGGTCAGTAAAGGTATTTTGTTCTATGAAATTAGTAGGTTCATTCCATGCCTTTGTTTGCCATGATAAGTTCCTGTAGTGTGTTGTTTTATGGCTCTCAACATTGCAACCTGATGTTATTTCTGCTAAGCCTGAAACTGTTATTATTTGCAATCTTGCCATGTGTTTTTGAGCATGTTCTAGTGATTTCTGGAGATAGCTCAGTGTTCATGTTTTATTACGCTTTACCTATAAATCATGTCCATGCCTTTTTTTCATGTTGAGATACTGTAGCATGTTGTTTTGGTGCTTGCAATATGCCTAGTTGCTGTTTTGGACAGATTGTTGCTATAACTTGTATAGTGTGTATGTGTTGAACCGTTGCTCCGTTTTGAGTGTGCCCTATATGAAACTTGCTTGATTTTGCATGTAGTTTCATAATATCATGTTGCATCCTTGTTTTGGTGTGTTTGCTTGATGTTTGTATGTTTTTTTGCATCAATGCCATGTTTAACTTGTTTTGTTCATATCTTCTAGGCCGTAGCTCCAAATCTAATGAACTTTATATGTAACTTGACTAGAATCTCGTCTAGATCATCTTGGTGCATCTTAACTTGCTGTTTAACAACTTGAACATAAGGTTTATTCAGATCTGGACTAATTTCGAAATTTGCATGAGGACTTACCAGAATTGTTATATGTTGTTCCCGGCCTCTTTTAAACTTGCTTTGATGTGTTGCTCTTGTTTGCATAATCTCTTGCCATGAGTAGCTTCATGTAGCTTTGTCATGCATCATGCTTGTTGTGCATCATGCCTTGTTCATGTGTGGTGTGTTTACCATGTTGTGTGCTTCTTCTCGATATTTCCTGTTTCGTTGCGATCGTGAGGATTCGTTCGTCTACGCTTGGTTCGTCTTCATGGCTTCATCTTCTTCATGGACTCGTTCTTCTTCCTTGTGGGATTTCAGGCAAGATGACCGCTACCCTGGATCTCACTACTATCATTGCTGTGCTAGTTGCTTTGTTCTATCGCTATGCTGCGCTACCTATCACTTGTTCCTCAAGCCTCCCAAATTGCCATGTCAGCCTCTAATCTTTCACCCTTCCTAGCAAACCATTGCTTGGCTATGTTACCTCTTTGCTCATCCCCTCTTATAGCGTTGTTAGTTGCAGGTGAAGTTGAAGATTGCCCCATGATGGACAGGATTATGTTGGGATATCACAATATCTTTTATTTAATTAATGCATCTATATACTTGGTAAAGGATGGAACACTCGGCCTTATGCCTGGTGTTTTGTTCCACTCTTGCCGCCCTAGTTTCCGTCATACCGGTGTTATGTTCCTGGATTTTGCGTTCCTTACGCAGTTGGGTGATTTATGGGACCCCCTTGACAGTTCGCTTTGAATAAAACTCCTCCAGCAAGGCCCAACCTTAATTTTACCATTTGCCTCATCTAGCCCTTTTTCCTTTGGGTTTCCGGAGCCCGAGGGTCATCTTTATTTACCTCCCCCCCCCCCCCGGTCAAGTGCTCGTCGTGAGTGTTGTTCCAACCTGTCAGCCGCCGGTGGTCACCAGGGGCAACTCTGGGCTGGCCTACCGGAAGTTTGGACAATCCGGTGTGCCCTGAGAATGAGATATGTGCAGCTCCTATCAGGATTTGTCGGCACATTTGGGACGGCTTTTCTGGTCTTGTTTTACCATTGTTGAAATGTCTTGTAAACCGGGATTCCGAGTCTGATTGGGTCTTCCTGGGAGAAGGTATATCCTTCGTTGATCGCGAGAGCTTATGAGGGGCTAAGTTGGGACACCCCTGCAGGGTATAAACTTTCGAAAGCCTTGCCCGCGGTTATGCGACAGATGGGAATTTGTTAATGTCCGGTTGTAGATAACTTAACACCAGATCTGAATTAAAATGCATCAACCGTGTGTGTAGCCGTGATGGTCTCTTTTCGGCGGAGTCCGGGAAGTGAACAAGGTTTTGGGTTATGTTTGACATAAGTAGGAGTTCAGGATCACTTCTTGATCATTACTAGCTTCACGACCGTTCCTTTGCTTCTCTTCTCGCTCTTATTTGCGTATGTTAGCCACCATATATGCTTAGTCGCTGCTGCAACCTCACCACTTTACCCCCTTCCTTTCCCATTAAGCTTTGCTAGTCTTGATACCCATAGTAATGGGATTGCTGAGTCCTCGTGGCTCACAGATTACTACAACAACAGTTGCAGGTACAGGTATTGTGATGATCATGACGCGAGAGCAATGTTTGCTTGTTTTGGAGTTCTTCTTCTGCTTTTTCTTCGATCAGGGGATAGGTTCCAGGTCGGCAGCCTGGGCTAGCAGGGTGGATGTCGTTTGAGATTCTGTTTGTGTTTCATCCGTAGTCGGATGGTGCTCTTATGTAAGATGATGTTGTATTCGTGTGGCATTGTATGCCTTTTGTATGTATCCCTATCTATTATGTAATGTTGATGTAATGATATCCACCTTGCAAAAGCGTCTTCAAGATGTGCTTCTATCCTTGGTGGGACCTTCGAGTTCCATTAGGATAGGGTTGCATCTTGGGCGTGACACGCGCCCTCCATCCTCGTGACCGCCTCTGGCACTTCTTGGAGTACGGTCCAAGTCTCCTGGATCACGTTCGGTGAGAAAATCACGTTCCCAAAGGTTTCATTCCGTTTGGACTCCGTTTGATATTCTGTTTCTTTGAAATACTGAAATAGGCAAAAAAATCAATTCTGGGCTGGGCCTCCGGTTAATAGGTTAGTCCCAAAAATAATATAAAAGTGGAAAATAAAGCCCAATATAATCCAAAACAGTAGATAAAGTAGCATGGAGCAATCAAAAATTATAGATACGTTGGAGACGTATCACACCACCAGATCCGAGTCGCCGTAGCACATGATGAGTCGGATGGCGAGTTCCTTGGCAAGCCGGAGGCCATGCACAAGGGCTTCATACTCGGCGACGTTGTTGGAGGTGGCAGAGTGGATCTGGAGTGCGTAACGGAGTCATTCGCCCTTTGGGGACGACATCACGATGCCGGCCCCTAGGCCAAGTCGCATCTTGGACCCGTCGAAATGCATGCGCCAGTGCATCGAGTCGGGAGGCGGTGGTAGGTACTGGCTCTCGGTCCAGTCGACGAGGAAGTCGGCCAGGGCCTGAGACTTGATCGTGGTGCGGGGCTAATAGACGATGGTGTGGCCGGCTAGCTCGAGCACCCACTTGGCAACCCGGCCAGAGGCATCCCGGCACCCGATGATCTCTCCGAGAGGGGTCGTGCTGACCACGGTGATGACGTGCTATTGGAAGTACTGCTTCAGTTTCTTGGCGGTGAAGTACATGTCATAACACATCTTCTGGTAGTGCAGGTAGTTTTGCTTGGAGTTGGAGAGCACCTCGCTTAGGTAGTAGACCGGACGCTGGACGGCTTGGATCTTGTCCTTCTCTAGTCGCTCGACCACCAGCACTGTGCTGACCGACCGTGAGGTTGCGGCTATGTAGAGCAACATCAACTCCTTGTCGGCCGGCGCGGCCAGGACTGGTGCGGTGGAGAGCATGCGCTTGAGGTCTCGGAAGGCCTCGTCCGCCTGGTCGTTCCATTCGAACGGCGTCATCTTCTTCATCAGCTGGTACAGGGGTAGGGCCCTCTCACCCAGCCAGCTAAGAAACTGGCTGACCGAGGCCAGGCAGTCGGTGAATTTCTAGACATCGCGCAGTCGAGCCAGCTTGCGCATTGCTACCTCTTGAGCACTGTGTTGGATTTCCCCGAAGAGGAGAGGATGATGCAGTAAAGTAGCGTAAGTATTTCCCTTAGTTTTTGAGAACCAAGGTATCAATCCAGTAGGAGATCATGCACGAGTCCCTCGTACCTACACAAAACGATAGCTACTCGCAACCAACGCGATTAGGGGTTGTCAATCCCTTCACGGTCACGTACGAGGGTGAGATCTGATAGAGATGATAAATAATATTTTTGGTATTTTTGATATAGAGATGCAAAGTGAAAAGTAAAAGGCAAAGTAAAAACAAAGCAAGTAATAAAGTAATGGAGATTGATATGATGAGAATAGACCCGGGGGCCATATGTTTCACTAGTGGCTTCTCTAAAGAGCATAAGTATTCTACGGTGGGTGAACAAATTACTGTTGAGCAATTGACAGAATTGAGCATAATTATGAGTATATCTAGGTATGATCATGTGTATAGGCATCACGTCCAAGACAAGTAGATCGAAACGATTCTCCATCTACTACTATTACTCCACTCATCGACCGCTATCCAGTATGCATCTAGAGTATTAAGTTAAAAACAGAGTAACGCCTTAAGCAAGATGACATGATGTAGAGGGATAAATTCATGCAATATGATAAAAAACATCTTGTTATCCTCGATGGCAACAATACAATATGTGCATTGCTGCCCCTGCTGTCACTGGGAAAGGACACCGCAAGATTGAACCCAAAGCTAAACACTTCTCCCATTGCAAGAACTACCAATCTAGTTGGCCAAACCAAACAGATAATTTGAAGAGACTTGCAAAGATAACTCAATCATACATAAAAGAATTCAGAGAAGATACAAATATTATTCATAGATAAGCTGGATCATAAACCCACAATTCATCGGTCTCAACAAACACACCGCAAAAAGAAGATTACATCGAATAGATCTCCACAAGAGAGGGGGAGAACATTGTATTGAGATCCAAAAAGAGAGAAGAAGCCATCTAGCTACTAGCTATGGACCCAAAGGTCTAAAGTAAACTACTCACACTTCATCGGAGAGGCTATGGTGTTGATGTAGAAGCCCTCCATGGTAGATGCCCCCTCCGGCAAAGCTCCGGAACAGGCCCCAAGATGGGATCTCGCGGATACAGAAAGTTGCGGTGGTGGAATTAGGTTTTTGGCTCCATATTTGATCTGTCGGGGGTACGTAGGTATATATAGGAGGAAGGAGTACGTCGGTGGAGAAACAGGAGGCCCACGAGGTAGGGGGCGCGCCCTTAGGGGGGTGCCCCCACCCTTGTGACCACCTCTTTTGTTCCTTGGAGCAGGGTCCAAGTCTCCTCGATCACGTTCGGTGAGAAAATCACGTTCTCGAAGGTTTCATTCCATTTGGACTCCGTTTGATATTATGTTTCTTTGTAATACTGAAATAGGCAAAAAACAGCAATTCTGGGTTGGGCCTCCGGTTAATAAGTTAGTCCCAAAAATAATATAAAAGTGGAAAATAAAGCCCAATATAGTCCAACACAGTAGATAAAGTAGCATGGAGCAATCAAAAATTATAGATACGTTGGAGATGTATCAAGCATCCCCAAGCTTAATTCCTGCTCGTCCTCGAGTAGGTAAATGATAAAAAAGAATTTTTTATGCAGAGTGATACTTTGGCATAATTTCAATGTAAATCTTCTTAATTGTGGTATGAATATTCAGATCCGAAATCTTCAAGACAAAAGTTCATATTGACATAAAAGTAATAATACTTCAAGTGTACTAATCAAAGCAATCATGTCTTCTCAAAATAGCATGGTTAAAGAAAGTTATCCCTACAAAATCATATAGTCTGGCTAAGCTCTATCTTCATCACACAAAGTATTTAATCATGCACAACCCTGATGACAAGCCAAGCAATTGTTTCATACTGTAGTAATCTCAAACTTTTTCAACTTTCACGCAATACATGAGCGTGAGCCATGGACATAGCACTATAGGTGGAATAGAATGGTCGTTGTGGAGAAGACAAAAAGGAGAAGATAGTCTCACATCAACTAGGCGTATCAACGGGCTATGGAGATGCCCATTAATAGATATCAATGTGAGTGTGTAGGGATTGCCATGCAACGGATGCACTAGAGCTATAAGTATATGAAAGCTCAACAAAAGAAACTAAGTGGGTGTGCATCCAACTTGCTTGCTCACGAAGACCTAGGGCACCTTTGAGGAAGCCCATCATTGGAATATACAAGCCAAGTTCTATAATGAAAAATTCCCACTAGTATATGAAAGTGACAACATATGAGACTCTCTATCATGAAGATCATGGTGCTACTTTGAAGCACAAGTGTGGTAAAAGGATAGTAGCATTGTCCCTTCTCTCTTTTTCTCTCATTTGTTTTTGGGGCTTTTTTTATGGCCACTCTTTTTTTTCGTCTGGAGTCTCAATTCGACTTATGGGGGAATCATAGTCTCCATCATCCTTTCCTCACTGGGACAATGCTCTAATAATAATGATCATCACACTTTTATTTTTCTTACAACTCAAAAATTACAACTCAATACTTAGAACAAAATATGACTCTATATGAATGCCTCCGGCGGTGTACCGGGATATGCTATGAATCAAGAGCGACATGTATGAAAATTATGAAGGGTGGCTTTGCCACAAATACAATATCAACTACATGTTCATGCAAAAAGCAATATGACAAAAGTAATGTGTGTCATATGAACGGAACGGTGGAAAGTTGCATGGCAATATATCTCGGAATGGCTATGGAAATGCCATGATAGGTAGGTATGGTGGCTGTTTTGAGGAAGGTATATGGTGGGTGTATGATACCAGCAAAAAGTGCATGGTATTAGAGAGGCTAGCAATGGTGGAAGGGTGAGAGTGCGTATAATCCATGGACTCAACATTAATCAAAAGAACTCATGAACTTGTTGCAAAAATTTAGAAGTCATCAAAAACCAAAGCATTACACACATACTCCTAGGGGGATAGATTGGTAGGAAAAGACCATTGCTCGTCCCCGACCGCCACTTATAAGGAAGACAATCAATAAATAAAATTGTGCTCCGACTTCATCACAAAGCGGTTCACCATACGTGCATGCTACGGGAATCACCAACTTCAACACAAGAATTCTTTAAATTCATAATCACCCAAACTAGCATTTCTTTGATATTATCACCTCCATATCTTAAAACAATTATCAAGCATCAAACTTATCTTAGTATTCAACGCACTCAAAAGGAAGTTTCACATATCTTGAATACCAAGTATATTATCTTTAAGCAAATTACCATGCTATTAAAAACTCTCAAAATAATCTAAGTGAAGCATGAGAGATCAATAGTTTCTTTAAAACAAATCCATGACTGTGCCCTAAAAGATCTAAGTGAAGAACTAGAGCAAAAATTATCACGCTCAAAAGGTATAAGTGAAGCACTATGAGCAAAACTATCAAGCTCAAAAGATATAAGTGAAGCACTTAGAGTATTCTAGCAAATTCTAAATCATGTATGGCTCTCTCAAAAGGTGTGTACATCAAGGATGATTGTGGTAAACTAACAAGCAAAGACGCAAATAATACAAGACGCTTCAAGCAAAACACATAACATGTGGTGAATAAAAATATAGCTCCAAGTAAATTACCGATGGAAGTAGACGAAAGAGGGGATGCCTTCCGGGGCATCCCCAAGCTTTGACTTTTTGGTGTCCTTGGATTATCTTGGGGGTGCCATGGGCATCCCCAAGCTTGGGCTCTTGCCACTCTTTGTTCCATAATCCATCAAAAGAATTCTCCCAAAACTTGAAAACTTCACAACACAAAACTCAATAGAAATCTCGTGAGCTCCGTTAGTTAATGAAAAGAAAAGAGTACTTTAAGGTACTGTAATGAACTCATTCTTTATTTATATTGGTGTTAAACCTACTGTATTCCAAATTCCTTATGGTTTATAAACTAATTTATTAGCCATAGATACATTTAAATAAGCAAACAACACACGAAAAACAGAATCTATCAAAAACAGAATAGTATGTATCAATCTATAACTAACGCAAACTTCTTGAACTCTAAAAATTCTACCAAAATAGGACGCACTGGAAAATTTGTTTATTGATCAGCAGCAAAATGAATCAATGCAAAAGCACGTTTCTGTGATTTATTGAATTTTTTCTTGTGAGTGCAAAGTTTCTGTTTTTAAATAGAATCAAATCAACTATCATCGTAGCTTATCCTATAGGTTCTACTTGGCACAAACACTATTTAAAAGATAAAAACACATCTAAACAGAAAGTAGAAACAAAATTTAACACTAAACAGGAACAAAAACAAAGAACCAAAAATAAAATTGGGTTGCCTCCCAACAAGCGCTATCGTTTAACGCCCCTAGCTAGGCATAAAAGCAAGGATAGATCTTGGTTTTGCCATCTTTGGTAGGCAATCCATAAGTGGCTCTCATGATAGATTGATATGGTAATTTTATTTTCTTTCTAGGAAAGTGTTCCATACCCTTTCTCAAGGGAAATTGGAATCTAATATTCCCTTCCTTCATATCAATAATCGCACCAATCATTCTAAGGAAAGGTCTACCAAGAATAATAGGACATGAAGGATTGTAATCTATATCAAGAACGATAAAATCTACGGGCACATAATTCCTATTTGCCACAATAAGAACATCATTAATTCTTCCCATAGGCTTTTTAATAGTGGAATCCGCAAGATGCAAGTTTAGAGAGCAATCTTCAAAATCACGAAAATCTAGCAAATCACACAAAGTTTTGGGAATAGTGGAGACACTAGCACCCAAATCACACAAAGCATGAAACTCATAATCTTTTTAATTCTAATAGTAGGTTCCCACTCATCATAAAGTTTTCTAGGGATAGAAACTTTCAACTCAAGTTTTTCTTCATAAGATTGCATCAAGGCATCAACAATGTGTTCGGTAAAGGCCTTATTTTGACTATAAGCATGAGGAGAATCTAGCACGGATTGCAACAAGGAAATACAACCAATCAAAGAGCAGTTTTCATAATTAAATTCCTTGAGATCCAAAATAGTGGGTTTAGCAACATCTAGGTTTTTATTTCTTTCAATCCCACTTTCATCAAGATCTAGAAACTCCGAATTCTTAGAACGCCTTCTAGGTAAAGGAAGATCATATTCAGTTTCATTAAGATTCATCTTGCAAAACAAAGATTTAATAGGGGACACATCAATAACTTTTAGATCTTCATCTTGATTTTCATAGGAATTCGGTTTAGCGGTCATCTTATTAACTAAGGTAGTTTCATATCCAAAATTTTAGCAGTCATCTTTTCAAGACGAGCAATTTGGGCTCTTATACCATCGAATTCTTGAGACATATCATCGAGTTCTTTGTTCATATAACTCATAAAACCTTTTTGTTCCTTCAGCTCGTTTCTAAAGAAATTATTATGCTCAAATTGTAAAACCATAAACTTTCTGACATTAATTTCGATCTCCTCTAGCCTTTTAAGGCGAAGGTCACCAAATTTAGGGAGAGCCATTATGACAAGTAAGCAGACTAGCACACGAGCAAACAAAAAGGCAAAGGAGAAAAAGGCGAAAGGCAAAGAGAGGAGGAGATTGGGAAAGAGAGGGCGAATAAAACGGCAAGGGTGAAGTGGGGGAGAAGAAAATGAGAGGCAAATAATGTAATGCGAAAGATAGGGATTGTGATGGGTACTTGGTATGATTGACTTTTGCGCAAACTCCCCGGCAACGGCGCCAGAAATTCTTCTTGCTACCTCTTGAGCACTGCGTTGGATTTCCCCGAAGAGGAGAGGATGATGCAGTAAAGTAGCGTAAGTATTTCCCTCAGTTTATGAGAACCAAGGTATCAATCCAGTAGGAGATCACGCACGAGTCCCTCGTACCTACACAAAACGATAGCTACTCGCAACCAACGCGATTAGGGGTTGTCAATCCCTTCAGGTCACTTACGAGGGTGAGATCTGATAGAGATGATGAATAATATTTTTGATATTTTTGATATAGAGATGCAAAGTGAAAAGTAAAAGGCAAAGTAAAAAACAAAGCAAGTAATAAAGTAATGGAGATTGATATGATGAGAATAGACCCGGGGGCCATCGGTTTCACTAGTGGCTTCTCTCAAGAGCATAAGTATTCTACGGTGGGTGAACAAATTACTGTTGAGCAATTGACAGATATGAGCATAATTATGAGTATATCTAGGTATGATCATGTGTATAGGCATCACGTCCGAGACAAGTAGATCGAAACGATTCTGCATCTACTACTATTACTCCACTCATCGACCGCTATCCAGCATGCATCTAGAGTACTAGGTTAAAAATAGAGTAACGCCTTAAGCAAGATGACATGATGTAGAGGGATAAATTCATGCAATATGATAAAAAAACATCTTGATATCCTCGATGGCAACGATACAATGCGTGCCTTGTTGCCCCTGCTGTCACTGGGAAAGGACACCGCAAGATTGAACCCAAAGCTAAACACTTCTCCCATTGCAAGAACTACCAATCTAGTTGGCCAAACCAAATGGATAATTCGAAGAGACTTGCAAAGATAACTCAATCATACATAAAAGAATTCATAGAAGATTCAAATATTATTCGTAGATAAGCTGGATCATAAACCCACAATTCATCAGTCTCAACAAACACACCGCAAAAAGAAGATTACATCAAATAGATCTCCATAAGAGAGGGGGAGAACATTGTATTGAGATCCAAAAAGAGAGAAGAAGCCATCTAGCTACTAGCTATGGACCCGAAGGTCTGAAGTAAACTACTCACACTTCATCGGAGAGGCTATGGTGTTGATGTAGAAGCCCTCCATGGTAGGTGCCCCCTCCGGCGGAGCTCCAGAACAGGCCCCAAGATGGGATCCCGTGGATACAGAAAGTTGCGACGGTGGAATTAGGTTTTTGGCTCCGTATTTGATCTGTCGGGGGTACGTAGGTATATATAGGAGGAAGGAGTACGTCAGTGGAGAAACGGGGGGCCACAAGGCAGGGGGCGTGCCCCCCGCCCTCGTGACCGCCTCTTTTGTTCCTTGGAGCAGGGTCCAAGTCTCCTGGATCACGTTCGGTGAGAAAATCACGTTCCCGAAGGTTTCATTCCGTTTGGACTCCGTTTGATAATCTGTTTCTTCGAAATACTGAAATAGGCAAAAAAACAGCAATTCTGGACTGGGCCTCCAGTTAATAAGTTAGTCCCAAAAATAATATAAAAGTGGAAAATAAAGCCCAATATACTCCAACACAGTAGATAAAGTAGCATGGAGTAATCAAAAATTATAGATATGTTGGAGACGTATCACGCATGCGCTCGATGGCCTTGATCTTCTCCGGGTTCGCCTCGATGCCGCATTCCGAGACAAGGAAGCCGAGTAGCTTTCCGGCTGAGACGCTGAAAACGCATTTCTCCGGGTTGAGCTTGACCTTGTATTCGCGGAGGTTGGTGAATGTTTCCTTCAGGTCGGCTAGGAGCGTGAGGTGCTGCTTGGTCTTCACCATGATGTCGTCCACGTAGACGTGGATATTGCGGCCGAGTTGCGGCAGCAGGCATTTCTGCATGCAGCGCTAGAAGGTGGCGCCGACATTGCTACGTCTTGAGCTTGCGTTGGTTTTCCTCGAAGAGGAGAGGGTGATGCAGCAATGGTAGCGTAAGTATTTCCCTCGGTTTTTGAGAACCAAGGTATCAATCCAGTAGGAGGCTCCTCAAAAGTCCCACGCACCTACACAAACAAACTGAGAACTCGCAACCAACGCGATAAAGGGGTTGTCAATCCCTTCATGGCCACTTGCAAAAGTGAGATCTAATAAAGATAGTATGATAAGATAAATATATTTTTGGTATTTTATAATATAGATGCAAAAAGTAAAGAAGCAAATAAAAGTAGATTGGAAGCAAATATGATAAGAGATAGACCCGGGGGCCATAGGTTTCACTTGAGGCTTCTCTCAAGATAGCATAAGTATTACGATGGGTGAACAAATTACTGTCGAGCAATTGATAGAAAAGTGAATAATTATGAGATTATCTAGGCATGATCATGTATATAGGCATCACGTCCATAACAAGTAGACCGACTCCTGCCTGCATCTACTACTATTACTCCACACATCGACCGACTCCTGCCTGCATCTAGAGTATTAAGTTCATAAGAACAGAGTAATGCATTAAGCAAGATGACATGATGTAGAGGGATAAACTCAAGAAATATGATATAAACCCCATCTTGTTATCCTTGATGGCAACAATACAATACGTGCCTTGCAACCCTTTCTGTCAGTGGGTAAGGACACCGCAAGATTGAACCCAAAGCTAAGCACTTCTCCCATGGCAAGAAAGATCAATCTAGTAGGCCAAAGCAAACTGATAATTCGAAGAGACTTGCAGAGATAACTCAATCATACATAAAAGAATTCAGAGATGATTCAAATATTATTCATAGATAAACTTGATTATAAACCCACAATTCATCGGATCTCGACAAACACACCGCAAAAAGAGTTTACATCGAATAGATCTCCACAAGAGAGGGGGAGAACATTGTATTGAGATCCAAAAAGATACAAGAAGCCATCTAGCTAATAACTTTGGAACCATAGGTCTGTGGTAAACTACTCACAACTCATCAGAAGGGCTATGGTGTTCATGTAGAAGCCCTCCATGGTCGATTCCCCCTCCGGCAGAGTGCCGGCAAAGGCTCTAAGATGGGATCTCGCGGATACAGAAGGTTACGGTGGTGGAAATTGTGTTTTGTCTGCCTCCTGGATGTTTTCTGGGTACGTAGGCTTATATAGGAGGAGGAAGTACGTCGGTGGACGCCCGAGGGGCCCACGAGACAGGGGCGCGCCCTCCTATCTCGTGGGAGCCTCGGCTGCTTCTTGACTTGCACTCCAAGTCCTCTGGATCACGTTTGTTCCAAAAATCACGCTCCCGAAGGTTTCATTCCGTTTGGACTCCGTTTGATATTCCTTTTCTTCGAAATACTGAAATAGGCAAAAAAAACAGCAATATGGGCTGGGCCTCCGGTTAGTAGGTTAGACCCAAAAATGATATAAATGTGTAAAATAAAGACCATAAACATCCAAAAGGGGTAATATAATAGCATGGAACAATCAAAAATTATAAATACGTCGGAGACGTATCAAGCATCCCCAAGCTTAATTCCTGCTCGTCCTCGAGTAGGTAAATGATAAAAAAGAAATTTTTGATGTGGAATGCTACCTAGCATAATTCTCAATGTAATTTTCTTTAATGTGGCATGAATGTTCAGATCCAAATGATTCAAAATAAAAGTTCATATTGATAAAAGAAATAGTAACACTTCAAGCATACTAATCAAAGTAATCATGTCTTCTCAAAATTACATGGCAAAAGAAAGTTCATCCCTACAAAATCATATAGTTAGGCTATGCTTCATTTTCATCACACAAAGATGTTCCCAACTTCTATAACCCCGATGACAAGCCAAGAAATTGTTTCATACTTAAATAATCTCAAACTTTTTCAACCTTCACGCAATACATGAGCGTGAGCCATGGATATAGCACTATGGCTGGAATAGAATATGATGATGGGGATTGTGTGGAGAAGACAAAAAAAGGAGAAAGTCTCACATTGACGAGGATAATCAACGGGCTATGGAGATGCCCATCAATTGATGTCAACATGAGGAGTAGGGATTGCCATGCAACGGATGCACTAGAGCTATAAATGAATACTCAACAAAAGAAAACTAGTGGGTGTGCATCCAGCTTGCTTGCTCGCGAAGACCTAGGGCATTTGAGGAAGCCCATCGTAGGAATATACAAGCCAAGTTCTATAATGAAAAATTCCCACTAGTATGAAAAAGACAACTTATGAGACTCACTATATGAAAAACATGGTGCTACTTTGAAGCACAACATATGAGACTCACTACATGAAGAACAAGGTGCTACTTTGAAGCACAAGTGGAAAAAGAGATAGTAACATTGCCCTTTCATTTATTTTTTTCTTTTTTTCTTTTTTTATTTTTTCTTGGGCCTTTATTTTTTTTCATTTGGCCTTTCTTCTTTCTTTTTGTTTTTGGGCAATGCTCTAATAATGATGATCATCACACTTCTATTGATTACAACATATGAATTACAACTCGAAACTAGAACAAGATATGACTCTATATGAATGCCTCCGGCGGTGTACCGGGATGGTGCAATGAAACAAGAGTGACATGTATGAAAAATAATGCATGGTGGCTTTGCCACAAATACGATGTCAACTACATGATCATGCAATGGCAATATGACAAAAGTAATGTATGTCATGATGATGATAAACGGAACGGTGGAAAGTTGCATGGCAATATATCTCGGAATGGCTATGGAAATGCCATAATAGGTAGGTATGGTGGCTGTTTTGAGGAAGATATAAGGAGGTTTATGTGTGATAGAGCGTATCATATCACGGGGTTTGGATGCACCGGCGAAGTTTGCACCAACTCTCAAGGTGAGAAAGGGCAATGCACGGTACCGAAGAGGCTAGCAATGGCGGAAAGGTAAAAGTGCGTATAATCCATGGACTCAACATTAGTCAAAAGAACTCATATACTTACTGCAAAAAAATTAGAAGTCATCAAAAATCAAGTACTACGCGCATGCTCCTAGGGGGATAGATTGGTAGGAAAAGACCATCGCTCGTCCCGGACCGCCACTCATAAGGATGCACAAGCCAGGTACACTTCACGTTTCAAATTTGTTACATAACTTTAACCATACGTGCATGCTATGGGATTTGCTTATTTCAACACAAGCATTCTTTAAATTCATAATCAACCCACTAGCATGACTTTAATATCACTACCTCCATATCTCAAAACAATTATCAAGCATCAAATTGATCATAGCATCCAATTCACTTCCTATGATAGTTTTTATTATACCCAACTTGGATGCTCACCATTCTAGGACCAAATTATAACCATAGCAAACCATGCTGTTCTAAAAGACTCTCAAAATAATATAAGTGAAGAAATAGCAATTTCTATAAAATCAAGTCACCACTGTGCTCCAAAAGATATAAGTGAAGCACTAGAGCAAAAACTATCAAGCTCAAAAGATATAAGTGAAGCACATAGAGTATTCTAAAAAATTCTAATCAAATAGGCTTCTCCAAAAAGGTGTGTACAGCAAGGATGATTGTGGTAAACTAAAAAGCAAAGACTAATATAATACACGACGCTCCAAGCAAAACACATATCATGTGGCGAATAAAAATATAGCTCCAAGTAAAGTTACCAATGAACAAAGACGAAAGAGGGGATGCCTTCCCGGGGCATCCCCAAGCTTAGGCTTTTGGCTAACCTTGAATATCTTGGGGTGCCTTGGGCATCCCCAAGCTTAGGCTTTTGCCACCCTTTATTCCATAGTCCATAAAAGCTTTACCCAAAACTTGAAAACTTCACAACACAAAATTCAACAGGAAATCTTATAAGCTACTGTAATGAACTCATTCTTTATTTATTTTGGTGTTAAACCTACTGTATTCCAACTTCTCTATGGTTTATAAAATATTTTACTAGCCATAGATGCATCAAAATAAGCAAACAACACACGAAAAACAGAATCTGTCAAAAAATGAACAGTCTGTAGCAATCTGTAACTAACGCAAACTTATGGAACTCTAAAAATCCTACCAAAATGGGACGTACTGGAAAATTTGTTTATTGATCAGCAGCAAAAATAATCAAAGCAAAAGCACGTTTCTGTGATTTATTGATTTTTTTTCTCATGAGTGCAAAGTTTCTGTTTTTCAGCAGAATCAAATCAACTATGATCAAAGTTTATCCTACAGGTTCTACTTGGCACAAACACTAACTAAAAGATAAAAACACATATAAACAGAAAGTAGATGCAAAATTTATTACTAAACAGGAACAAAAACAAAAAAACACAAAGAAAATTGGGTTGCCTCCCAACTAGCGCTATCGTTTAACGCCCCTAGCTAGGCATAAAAGTGAAGATAGATCTAACAAGTGCCATCTTTGGCACTTGATTCATAAGTAGCCCGCATCATAGATTCATAAGGTAATTTGACTTTCTTTCTTGGAAAGTTCTCCATGCCTTTCTTTAGTGGAAATTGGAATTTATATTCCCTTCCTTCATATCAATAATCACGCCAATCGTTCTAAGGAAAGGTCTACCAAGAATAATAGGGCAAGAAAGATTGTAATCTATATCAAGAACGATAAAATCCACGGGCACCAAATTTATATTTGCAATAATAAGAACATCATTGATCCTTCCCATTGGCTTTTTAATGGTGGAATCCGCAAGGTGCAAATTTAAAGAGCAATCATCAAGATCATGGAAACCTAGAATATCACATAAAGTTTTCGGAATCATGGAAACACTAGCACCCAAATCACATAAAGCAAAACACTCATGATCTTTAATTCTAATCTTTATACTAGGTTCCCACTCATCATTAAGTTTTCTAGGTATAGAAACTTCCAAAATAAGTTTTTCATCATAAGATTGCATCAAGGCATCAACAATATGTTTGGTAAAAGCTTTATTTTGACTATAAGCATGAGGAGAATTAAAAACGGATTGCAACAAGGAAATACAACCTTCTAAAGAACAATTATCATAATTAAATTCCTTGAAATCCGATATAGTGGGTTCAATACTATTTAAAGTCATGACCTCTCCAATCCCACTTTTACCAAATTTAGCATCAACATCTAAAAACTCCGAATTCTTGGGACGCCTTCTAGGTAAAGTTGATTCATCATCAGTCCCATAATCATCAAAATTCATATTGCAAAACATAGATCTAATAGGAGACGCGTCAATAACTTTAAGATCCTCATCATTATTTTCATGGAAACTAGAAGAACACGCTTTTATAAAGCTATCTTTTTTAGCACGCAATCTAGCGGTTCTTTCCTTACACTCATCAATGGAAATTCTCATTACTTTGAGAGACTCATTGATATCAGGCTTAGGAGGAGAAGATCTAAGTTTAAGAGAATCAACATCAAGCGAAAGTCTATCAATGTTCCTAGTCAAATCGTCAACTTTGAGCAATTTTTCTTCAAGCAAGGCATTAAAATTCTTTTGAGAAATCATAAATTCTTTCACACTATTCTCAAAATCATAGGGCAACTTATTGAAATTACCATAAGAATTATTGTAGGAATTTCCTTAATTATTAGAGGAATTACTATGGAACGGTCTATCATTAAAGTTTCCTCTATACGCATTGTTTCCAAAACTATTCCTACCAACAAAATTCACATCCATAGATTCATTATTATTCTCAATCAAGGAAGACAAAGGATATCATTGGGATAAATAGGAGTGTTTTTAGTAGCAAACAATTTCATAAGTTCATGCATCTTTCCACTCAAAACATTGATTTCTTCTATAGCATGCACTTTTTTACTAGAAGATCTTTCGGTGTGCCATTCAGAATAATTAGCCATAATATTATCAAGAAGTTTTGTAGCATCACCCAACGTTATTTCCATAAACGTGCCTCCCGCAGCTGAATCTAAGAGATTTCTAGAAGCAAAGTTCAAACCGGCATAAATTTTTTGTATGATCATCCATAAATTCAAACCATGAGTAGGGAAATTGTGAAGCATCAATTTCATTCTTTCCCAAGATTGGGCAACATGCTGATGATCAAGTTGTTTAAAATTCATAATATCGTTCCTAAGAGTGATGATCTTAGCAGGAGGAAAATACTTAGAGATAAAAGCATCTTTGCACTTGTTTCAAGAATCAATACTATTTTTAGGCAAAGACAAAAACCAAACTTTAGCACGATCTCTAAGTGAAAACGGAAATAACTTCAATTTGAAAATATTGTTATCCGTATCTTTCTTCTTTTGCATATCACACAAATCAATAAAGTAGTTTAGATGAGTAGCGGCATCTTCACTAAGAAGGCCGGCGAATTGATCTTTCATAACAAGATTCAGCAAAGCAGCATTGATTTCACAAGACTTGACATCATTAAGAGGATCAATCGGAGTACTAAGGAAATCATTATTATTGGTATTCAAGAAATCACACAATTTGTTATTATCTTGCGCCATGCCAACAAGTAATCCAACACACAAGCAAACAGAAAGAGGCAAGCGGAAAAGAGAGGAGGAGATTGGGAAAGAGAGGGCGAATAAAATGGCAAGGGTGAAGTGTGGGAGAGGAAAACGAGAGGCAAGTGGCAAATAATGTAAATGCAAGGGAGATGGGTCTGTGATGGGTACTTGGTATGCCTTGACTTGAGCGAAGACCTCCCCGGCAACAGAGCAAGAAATCGCACGTTGGCGGGAGGTCGAATCTTGACTTGACTTGGTGGAAGCCTCCCCGGCAACGGCGCCAGAAATCCTTCTTGCTACGTCTTGAGCTTGCGTTGGTTTTCCTCGAAGAGGAGAGGGTGATGCAGCAATAGTAGCGTAAGTATTTCCCTTAGTTTTTGAGAACCAAGGTATCAATCCAGTAGGAGGCTCCTCAAAAGTCCCACGCACCTACACAAACAAACTGAGAACTCGCAACCAACGCGATAAAGGGGTTGTCAATCCCTTCATGGCCACTTGCAAAAGTGAGATCTAATAAAGATAGTATGATAAGATAAATATATTTTTGGTATTTTATAATATAGATGCAAAAAGTAAAGAAGCAAATAAAAGTAGATTGGAAGCAAATATGATAAGAGATAGTCCCGGGGCCATGGGTTTCACTAGAGGCTTCTCTCAAGATAGCATAAGTATTACGGTGGGTGAACAAATTATTGTCGAGCAATTGGTAGAAAAGTGAATAATTATGAGATTATCTAGGCATGATCATGTATATAGGCATCACGTCCATAACAAGTAGACCGACTCCTGCCGGCATCTACTACTATTACTCCACACATCGACCGACTTCTGCCTGCATCTAGAGTATTAAGTTCATAAGAACAGAGTAACGCATCAAGAAAGATGACATGATGTAGAGGGATAAACTCAAGAAATATGATATAAACCCCATCTTGTTATCCTCGATGGCAACAATACAATACGTGCCTTGCAACCCTTTCTTTCACTGGGTAAGGACACCGCAAGATTGAACCCAAAGCTAAGCACTTCGCCCATGGCAAGAAAGATCAATCTAGTAGGCCAAACCAAACTGATAATTCGAAGAGACTTGCAAAGATAACTCAATCATACATAGGCCTGTGGTAAACTACTCACAATTCGTCGGATCTCGACAAACACACCGCAAAAAGAGTTTACATCGAATAGATCTCCACAAGAGAGGGGGAGAACATTGTATTGAGATCCAAAAAGAGGAAGAATCCATCTAGCTAATAACTATGGACCCGTAGGTCTGTGGTAAACTACTCACAACTCATCGGAAGGGCTATGGTGTTGATGTAGAAGCCCTCCATGGTCGATTCCCCCTCCGGCAGAGTGGCGACGAAGGCTCCAAGATGGGATCTCGTGGATACAGAAGGTTACGATGGTGGAAATTGTGTTTCGTCTGCCTCCTGGATGTTTTTGGGGTACGTAGGATTATATAGGAGGAGGAAGCACGTAGGTGGACGCCCGAGGGGCCCACGAGACTGGGGGCGTGCCCTATAGGGGGCGCGCCCTCCTATCTCATGGGAGCCTCGGCTGCTTCTTGACTTGCACTCCAAGTCCTCTGGATAATGTTTGTTCCAAAAATCACGCTCCCGAAGGTTTCATTCCATTTGGACTCCGTTTGATATTCCTTTTCTTCGAAATACTGAAATAGGCAAAAAAACAGCAATACGGGTTGGGCCCCCGATTAGTAGGTTAGTCCCAAAAATGATATAAATGTGTAACATAAAGCCCATAAACATCCAAAAGGGGTAATTTAATAGCATGGAACAATCAAAAATTATAAATACGTTGGAGACGTATTAGGCGTTCTTCAAGTCGAATGACATGGTGATGTAGCAATACACCCCAAAGGGCGTGTCGAAGGACGTCTTAAGGGCGTCAGCCGGGTCTAGCTTGATTTGGTGGTAGCCGGAGTAAGCGTCCAGGAAGGACAGGAGCTCGCACCCAGAGGTCGAGTTGATGACTTGGTCGATCCCCGGGAGGGCGAACGGATCCTTGGGACAGGCCTTGTTGAGGCTAGTGTAGTCGACGCACATGCACCAGGTCTTGTTCTTCTTCAGGACGAGGACTGGGTTTGCCAGACACTCGGGGTGAAACACTTCCATGATGAAGCCGGCCGCCAAAAGCTTGGCGACCTCTTCACCAATGGTTCTTCTCTTCTCTTAAGAGAAACGTCACAGGGGTTGATGGACAGGCTTGGCGTCCTTGTGGATGTGGAGTTTGTGCTCGACATACTTCCTCGGGATACCCAGCATGTCCTTGGGGGGTCCATGCAAAGATATCCCGATTCTCACGAAGGAAGTTGGCGAGCTCACCTTCCTATTTGCTGTCGAGGCGGGCGCCTACGACAACGTACTTGCTGCAGTTGGGATCTTCCAGGTTCAACTTCACTTTCTTGGTCTCCTTGGAGGGCTTGAAGGCGGCTTCATTGGCCGGCTCCTCGGTTGGGATCGACACGGCCGAGGCCTTGTCCGCCATGGTGACGATCTGGTCGAGCTGGCGCTGCTCCTCGGCAATGACTAGCGAGTCGGCCAGCTTGGCGCCGTCTCGGACGCACTTCAGGGACTTGCGGTAGTCGTCGGTGACGGTGATGAGGCCCTTCGGACCTGGCATCTTCATCTTCAAATACGCGTAGTGGGGGACTGCCATGAATTTGGCAAGCGCGGGTCGGCCCAGCAACGCGTGGTATGCGCTAGATAGGTCTACCACCTCGAACCATATTGGCTCATGCTGGAAATGGTTGTTGTCACCAAACAGGACGTCGAGCCGGACCCGGCCAATGGGAGAGTAGGAGAGGCTGGGAACGATGCCGTGGAAGATCGTCCGGGTCGGCTCCAGGTCCTTGGCCTCGAGGCCGACCTTGGTCATCGTGTTGCGGTAGAGGATGTTGATGCTACTGCCGCCGTCGATGAGGACTCGAGAAAACTTGCATGTGTGCTGCACAACAATGGTGGGATTGAGGACGAGGGCGTACCCACCCGGATTCGGCATGACAGCCGGGTGGTCTTGTAGGGTCCAGGTGACTGGGCGTTCCGACCAGTGCATGAACTCTGGTTTGGTCGGGACGATGGTGTTTACCTCTGCCGAAGGAGGCGCTCGTTGTGCTTGTCGTCGCTGAGGCTGGTGAAGACGACGTTGGCCGCGTTCTGGTCCGGGTAGGCGTCGTCACGCATCGTGCCACTGGTTGGGGACAGTGATGGAGGTGGATGCGGCTGTCCCGCGCCTGGAGCCGGAGCCGGAGGAGGCAGGACATCGCCCCTCATGATGCGCTTGGTGATGTCGCACTGCCAAAGCATGTGCGTGGATGGCCTCGCGCCGCTGTGGTGCTTGCAGGGAGCGTCGAGCATCTCTTCGAAGCTCATGGCGGGCTGCCATGCCATCTTGCCGGTCTGCCGGCGCTTGGCTGTCGGGTCCGCCGCGGTCTCGATGGCCGCGATGAGCCGGTTGTCATAGCGCTGAGCCGGCTGGTCGGCCTTGTGCTTGTTGTTCTACTGGTGTTGCTGCCGGTTGCTCTTGCTGGCCGGCTTTAGAGGAGGAACCGGCTTTGCCTTACCGGCTTCATCCAGTGCCACCTGGATCTTCATGGCGGAGACGGTGTTGGCGTACTTGTCCGCCATCACCATGATCGCGACCATGGTGGCTGGCTCGGAGCGCAAGAGCTTGTGCTTGAGGAGGGTGCCGTCTCCGCACCCATTGACGAAGTACTGGATTGCTTGGACCTCGTGGACGCCCTCGCAGCTGTTTCGAAGCTCAGTCTAGCGTGCGAGGTACTCACGGCCGGTCTCTGTCGGACCCTGCATGCACATGGCGAGCTGGCTAGGGCGGCTGGGTCGCTTGTAGTTTCCCGTGAAGTTGCGGATGAAGGCCTGCTCGAAGTGGACCCACGTGTTGACGCTGCCCATTGGCAGACTGTTCAACTAGGTGCGGGCCGACCCTTGGAGCATCAGCGACATGTAGCGCACGGCGAGTCGGCAATTGGCGCCGGTGATGCCAATGGCGGTGGTGTAGTCGGTGAGCCAGTCCTATGGCTTCACGGTCCCGTTGTACTTGGGGGTGTCGCGGGGAAGCATGAACCCTTTGGGAAAGGGCTCCTCCCGGATTCTTGGGACAAAACACGCCGGCCTGATAGCGCCGCTTTCCTCCACCTCCAGGGAGTGAGCGAGCTGGTCGAGGCGGTGCTGAGCATCGGTGTCATTGATGGCGCGCGGGCCGAGTCGACTGGCGACCAGGCCACGGGGGGCCGGGTCGGTTGGAGCCGGATGCCGGCCAGGCTGGCCGGGTCCGTGCTAGTTCTCCAGGGCAGGCTCATCGCCCAAGCCGCTGGCAACCGTTGGGGTCGGGTCGCGTTGAGTCCGGGCTCGGTCGAAATGCACCTCGCCGGGTGGCGAGGACGCTGTGTGCTAAAGTTCATCGGGTCTGCCGACGCGGGTGGAGCCGGATCCCGCCGGCTTGGCGAGCTGGTTGAGGCGGTCTTGCTGTGCGTTGGCCTCGTTGAGGAGGTCGCGCATCCGCCCGATGCGCTCCTTCAGTTCTTCGCCCGTGAGCTGATCCAGGTCGATAGCGGCTGCCTGGGCAGCGCACATGTTCTTCACTTGGGTCTCGTAGACGGTCGGGATGGTGCCGAGGGCGCGGCCGATCGCTCCTGCCTGGGCTCACATGTCGGTGACCCGGCTCGGGTCGGATTCATGGAGGAAGGCTTGGATTCATGGAGTGTACTATTCTTCTGGTGCTTCCTTGTTGTTTATGAAAACTTGTTTGGATATGTATGTCTATATGGATATGTTGTTGGAAACTTGTTTGTGGTTATGTATATATGGATATGCTGGACTTTGTTGAACTATGTTGTTGGATTTGTTGAACTATGTTGTTGGACATGCTGTTGGATATGTTGGATATGTATGCATGTATATCTGTGTTTGAAACCATGTCTAATTAATTGGATTAAAATAAAAACAGGGGATGTATAGCCTCTTTGTCGTCCGCTAGCCGACGGCAAAGAGCTTTGTCGTTCGATAGCAGACGGCAAAGAGGACACATGGCAGTCACCTGTGCAAACTGGGAACACTGGCTGCCTATTTGGTCATTTTGCCGTCTGCAAGCGAACGACAAAGTGACCAAATAGGCCTGACAAACAGGGCCATCTATGCCGTCTGCTGGCAGACGGCATAGCTGGCCACGTGGCAGCTTCCCAGTGTTGCACTAGCTAAGCTCTTTGTCGTCTGTCAGCGGACGACAAAGAGCGTCGTTAACCCCTAACGGCTCTCACCCCACACCACTGCCGTTTGTAGTCATTGCCGTTTGCTGGCCTCGGATGGCGGACGGCACAATCCTTTGCCGTCCGTTTCTGTGAAGCGGACGACAAAGAAGGCCATTGTTGGCACGTGTTTAGCCGGATTGTTTGCCGTCCGCTGGCTGACGGAAAAGGACTTTGTCGTCCGGGATCTGTGCCTTTGCCGTACGCCATGGGGAACAGCAAAGAAGCTAATTCTAGTAGTGTCGTGGTGGGTGCACGACAGATACCATGGGCTGGCTAAAGAGAGGAGGAGGCTTGAGGGCACTGGTGGGCTCCAGAGGCGGGGTTGGCATGAGAGAGCACGGCACGCAAGACATACCCAGGTTCGGGGCTCTCCAGAGAGATAACACCCCTATTCCTATCGAGTGTGGTTGATATGCGATAGTACAAGGTTGCTCCTGGAGCTGTATGGAGGAGGAAGGAAGGCTAGCCAAGGCTTAGGCTGCTCCTTCTCCTTGGGTGGATTCTACTGACGGGTGGCTAATCTCTCTATCCTTGCTTACTTGCTTGCCCGTGTATGTGAGGGCTCCTGGGGGGTTTTATAGGCCAATCCCCTAGGGGTACAATGGTAATGTTACGAGTTCGTGGGTCCGGGTCGTCAGCGTCTGAGGACCCGGGCTGGGACCCGCTGGGGGCCTGTGGTTCGCCGGGTTCCCCTAGGTGCGGGCCCCGCGTGCCTAGGGGGACTGTGCGTCGTCTTGTCGATCGTCAGGGAGTGGCCGAGTCGAGTCATGTACAGTGGTGCTCCATCAAGTCGCTGCTTGTTGTTGTCAGCAGTGATGACGGGGGCACTGTAGCCACGCCGGCCCTGGTCAGCGGGTAGGTGAGGGACACTGTTGTCATGCTCCGGCTGACCAGAGGCATGGGCGGGGCACTGTTGCCTTGGTCATCAGTGGATGAAGACTCGTCCCATCGTACGGCCTGGATGGGGCGGGAGCTGACCCGTGGCTGGGTTTGCAGAGCACGCCACGGGTGGAGCTGGCTTGTGGAGGAAGTCTTGGTCGTGCCAGGTTTGGCTGTCTTGTACTGGTTGTCGAGGCTGAGTCGAGGTCCCTGGCAGGTTTGGAGAGTTCTGCCGGGTCACAGGGCCTTGCCGGTTCGAGCGACCCGGCCAAGAGTGTGTTGTCTTGAGGGGCAACGCCAGCCCTGTTGTTTTCGAAAAGGATCCGGGTTCCGTTGCCTGCCCGGGGTTCATCCCCCGACAAGTAGTGTAGGGGAGTCGATGAATCACAATTCCAGCCGCCGCAAGTTCCAGAACCACGAGATCCAATCTAAGACCATCACAGAGGGGTTCATCATCCTCATTGGTGCCTCTTCGATGATGCGTGAGTAGTCCACCATAGACCTAAGGGTCCGTAGGCAGTAGCTAGATGGCTTCATCTCTCTCTTTTGATTCTCAATACAATGGTCTCTTGGAGATCTATTTGATGTAACTCTTTTTTTGTGGTGTGTTTGTTGGGATCCGATGAAGTTTGAGTTTATAATCAGATCTATATCCATGAATATTATTTGAGTCTTCTTTGATCTCCTATATGCATGAGTATTTATAGCCTCGTATTAATCTTTGGTTTAGTTAGGCCAACTAGATCGATTTTTCTTGCCATGGGAAGGTGCTTTGTGATGGGTTCGATCTTGCAGTGTTCTTTCCCAGTGACAGAAGGGGCAACAAGACATGCATGTATCGTTGCTATTAAGGAAAACAAGATGGGGGCTATTCCTATATGAATATATCTCGTACACATCATGCCATCGTTCTTATTGCATTACTCGTTTCTTCATGAACTTAATACACTAGATGCATGCTGGATAGCGGTCGTTGTGTGGACTAATAGTAGTAGATGCAGGCAGGAGTCGGTCTACTAATGTTGGACGTGATGTCTATATATTAATCATTGCCTTGGATATCGTCATAAATATTCAATCCTCTATCAATTGCCCAACAGTAATTTGTTTACCCACCGTGTGCTATTTCTTGAGAGAAGCCACTAGTGAAATCTACAGCCCTCGGTCATCATATACTTCCATATCTACATTGGCATTTGCCTTTGTTTATTTGCATCTTTTATTTTCATATCTATATTATCAAAAACCCAAAAATACCTCGCTGAATTTTTTGTTATTATATTTGCATCTCTCAATCTATCTATTTACCAATCGCTTAACCGAGAGGGATTGATAACTCCTCTTACGCGTCGGGTTGTAAGTATTTTTTCTTTATGTGCAGGTACCGTTTACATAGTGTTGCTTGGTTCTCCTACTGGATAGATACCTTGATTTCACAACTAAGGGAAATACCTACCATAGCGGTACTGCATCATCCCTTCCTCTTTGGGGAAATACCAATGTAGCTTCAAGCGACATCAAAAGGAATTTTTGGCGCAGTTCCCGGGGAGGATCAAGTCAAGATCTATCAGGTTCCTAATCACAAATCTCATCTCCATACAATTTACATTATTTTCCATTTTCCTCTCATTTTCATCTCCCCACTTCACAAAAATTTGCCTTTTTATTCGGTTCCTTTTCTGTTCGCCATTTTCTTGTCAGATTTCTTGTTTACTTGTGTTACCATGTGCCTTCTATTTTCTTGCATCTTTGCTTGCTAAAAATCTATTGAGATGGATCCTCATCCACTTGCTAATCTTTTTAAAAGATCCAATTATGATGAACCAATTGCTAGTGAGTTGAGTGCATTAGATTATCTTTATGAAGTTTTGCTTGAAATTCGTGAATCTGAAAATTGTGATGAAGTGCTAAAAGAGGGAATTTACGAAGTGATTGACGATAGCTCTTTAAATGGAAAGCATGATTGCAATGGTGTTATAAATTCTACTAATGTCAATTGTGCTAATAATATGCAAAACCCCAAGCTTGGGGATGCTAATTTTGATATGTCCACTACTTATTGCAATGATCATGATTGGGGTGATTCTTCTTATGATCTTGAAATTTTATTTAAGCCTCATGATGAATATTTTTGTGATAATATTGAAAGTGGGTTTGGAAGAGTGTCAACTCTAGGTGATAATGATCCCACTACTTGTGAGAATGATCAATCTTATGAAATTTTTGATAAAAGTGGGCTCGGAGAGGTCATGACTTTATTTGATGATAATCCCACTATATTGGAAGAGTGTCAACTTTGCATGCATGTGGAAAATATGGTATGCGATAGCTATATTGTTGAATTTGAATATGATCCCACATATAATTATTATGAGAGAGGAAAATATTGTGATAGAAATTTTCATGTCACTAAATTACCTCTCGTTATGTTGAGATTACTTTTGCTCCTTTCTTCTACCTTGCATATGCTAGATATTGCTTGCCTTGACAATTTTTTTGCTTATAAAATGCCTATGCATAGGAAGTATGTTAGACTTAAACATGTTTGTCACATGTTTTGTGATGCTCTCTTTATGCTTCAATTCTTGTCTTTTATGTGAGCATCATTTTAATCTCAAGCCTATCTTTATGGCTATAAAGAAAGAGCTTGTTGGGAGGCAACCCAATGAATAAAATATTTTTCCCTTTTTATTTATGTTCTTGAGTGTTTGCACAATTATGCCTTTGATTAGATGTGTTTTTATGTTTTAATTAGTGTTTGTGCCAAGTAAAGCCTTTGGGATCATGTTGATTTGATCTTGTGCCCAGCAGCAGAATTTAAAAAAAACACAAAAACATGATTTTGCTCTGAATTTTTTACACAAGATTGATATACAAATTTCCCATGTTGCCTTAATTTTTCAGAATTTTTGGAGTTACATAAGTATACGAAGTTTCCACATTACTACAGACCGTTCTGTTTTTGACAGACTCTGTTTTCGTTGCATTGTGTGCTTATTTTGATGAATCTATGGATTATATTGGGGGTATAAGCCACGCAAAAGTTGGAATACAATAGATATAATGCAATAATAAAATATGAATGGGTTTGCAATAGTACTCATAGTAGTGATTTGCTTTCTTATACTAACGGATCTCACGAAGGTTTTGTTAAGTTTTGTGTGATTGAAGTTTTCAAGTTTTGGGTGAGATCACGATGGATGAAGGAATAAGGAGTGTTAAGAGCCTAAGCCTGGGGATGCCCCGTGGCACTCCAAGATAATATTCAAGGAGAACCAAGCAACTAAGCTTGGGGATGCCCCAGAAGGCATCCCCTCTTTCTTCTAACAACCATCGGTATTTTACTTGGAGCTATATTTTTATTCATCACATATCATGAGTTTTGCTTGGAGTGTCTTGTATTATATGAGTATTCTCTTGTTTGGCTTTTTAGTTTGTTACAAGTATCCTTGCTGGACACACCTATTTGAGAGATCCAAAATTATGCTATGATTTGTTAGAATTGCTCTATATGCTTCACTTAAATTTTTTGAGCTATGGAATTGCTCTAGTGCTTCACTTATATCTTTTTGAGCACGGTGTGTTTTAATATTTTTGGAGAAATACTCTCATGCTTCACTTAGATTTATTTGAGAGTTGGTATATTTTTTGAAGAAATTCTCTCATGCTTCACTTATATTATTTTGAGAGACGAAAAAAATTATGCTCATGTTCTTCACTTAAATTTGTTTGAGCTTGTCAAAAGCAATTGCAATATATGAAATTAGTCCCAAAGTGATAGATATTCAAGAGGGATATAATAAAAACTTTCATGAGGATCATTGGACAAAATAAACTTTATTCTTCGTAATAGTTTTGAGATATGATGATAGTGATATGTGAGTCATGTTGGTGAGTAATTATGCTTTAGTAAGAATATTGGTGTTAAGGTTTGTGATTCCCTACGCAAGCACGAAAGTCAATAGTTATGCAATGAAATTACATCCTACTTGTGGTGCGTTATTTGGTGTTAGTTATGCTTAATGCTCGCTTATGTGAATTTTCATTTCTTGGTTGGTTGCTTCTCAATCTATTTGCTAGCCTCCACTTGTACTAAGTAGAAATACTACTTGTGCATACAAAATCCTTAAACCTAGTTTTGCCATATGAGTCCATAATACCTACCTATATGCGGTATTTCCGTGCTGTTATAAGAAAATTTATATATGCCATCTCTAATTTTCAAAATGAATTTCCATTTTGTGTGCCCGTACAGCTCATGAAGCGGCAGGGGGTGACCAATATTTTCCATGCTAGATATGTTATTCTCAAGATGAGTGTTTATTCACTTGTCATTGCACGAGACACTACTGCAGGATGGTCCAAACGCGACACTCAAATCAAAGACCCTTCTACGAAACTGTTTGCGATGCATTAATCACAAACGGTGATGTAATAAAACCGTCAAAAAATATGCAAAACATTTGCGATGGCGGTGACATCAAACAAGGTTCATATTAGAGTTGCGTGTGTGATGAGTGGCAAACTGTTAATCCAGAAGAACTGTTTGTGATGATGCCGAACAACAGAAACGGGCAGCCAGATGAGGGTGTGTGCGATATACGACATACAGTTCACTAGGATGAACTGTGTGTGATTAGGCAACACAATGGAAACGGTTCAACTGAACAAGATGTGTGTGATACGCCGCAAATAGATCCGTAATCAGAAATGTGTGCGAAGACCAATAATAACATAAATGATTGCTCTAATAAGATGTGTGATTTGCTCTGTCTACAGAATAATAACATGTATATATATATATATATAACTGAAATAAACATCCAATTACATAAGTGATTATACAGATCATTCGCACACACCTCAATAAACAATTGCATGCATTCTAAACTAGGAGAAACAATCGTCTAGTCATCTACTCCTTGTGACGCTCCCGCCACTGCTCTATGGCTCGATCCCTCATATGTGTCAGGAAGAAGACACCCCCTCATGTCAACAATCCGCCTGTACATCTCGTAGCTTGTGTCACTACCAAAAAAATACACTTTCGTGATGATATGTGTTTGTCACAGAAGGTCACGTTTTCTGTCATGCATGTACATCCATGATGATTTTATGACAGAATCAAGATAGTCATACATGTGATGTCATAGAAGTGTTCCATGACATTACCAAAATTATCATCACGGAAGTGGCCACTTCCATGACGATAATTCATGCGTCATAGAAGTGCTTTCGTCAAGGGTGACCGACACGTGGCATCCACTGTAACGGAACACCGTTAAGCTATCGGGTCCAGTTTTGGATCCGATAACCCATTAACAGCCCCGGCCAATGGGAATTTTCCACATGTAAAATCATCATCGGCTGGAGTAAACACGTGTCGTCTCACCGTTGGGACAGATGTCATCCGCTCATTGGACCGAAGGCGCCTATGATACGTCGACACGTGGCATAGCCCAACAGAAGCCCATTCATGTGAAAAGGCGGGCCCGTTTGACTTGGTCAAAAGGTGGCGGGTCGGCCCACGGAAAGCCTGTTAACGACATGTTCACATATAGCCCATTTACAGCCCGCTAACACAGGGCCCGTTACGGCCTATCCGAATTAGGCCCAGTAGCGTCATCTGGGCCGTCCAATATGATTCCAGCCCGTTTTAACTTCCGGCCCATGTATGGCCCATGATGTTGAGGGAGTCCTGGATAAGGGGGTATCCGGACAGCCGGACCGTATACATCGTCCGGACTATAGAAGCGTCAAGATACAAGACTCAAGACTTCGGCTCATGTCCGTATGGGACTCTCCTTTGCGTGGAAGACAAGCTTGGCAATCCGGATATTATGTTTCCTTCCTTGTAACCGACTCCATGTAAACCCTAGCTCTCTGGTGTCTATATAAACCGGAGAGGATGGTCCTTAGAAGGACAATCACAATTACAATCATACCATCATAGGCTAGCTCTTAGGGTTTAGCCTCTACGATCTCATGGTAGATCTACTCTTGTACTACACATATCTTCAGTATTAATCAAGTAGGAAGTAGGGTTTTACCTCCACCGAGAGGGCCCGAACCTGGGTAAACATTGTGTCCCTTGCTTCCTGTTACCATCAGCCTAAGACGCACAGATCGGGACCCCCTACCCGAGATCCGCCGGTTTTGACACAGACATTGGTGCTTTCCTTGAGAGTTCCTCTGTGTCGTCGCTTCAAGGCTTGATGGCATCTTCAATCGTCAACAACACAGTCCAGGGTGAGACTTTTCTCCCCGGACAGATCTTTGTGTTCGGTGGCTTCGCACTGCGGGCCAATTTGCTTGGCCAGTTGGAGCAGATCGATAGCTTCGCCCCTGGCCACCAGATCAGGTTCGGAAACTTGAATTACACGGCAGATATCCACGGAGACTTGATCTTCGACGGATTCGAGCCTGCGCCAGGAACGCCGGACAGTCACGACGAGCACGGCCTAGACCTGCTGTCGGACATTGCTCGGGACATCATCCTCGAAGCAGCCTCGGATCTACATCCAGGGCAGGTTGTGTTGCCTATGGACGGAGGGTTGGACCCCGCACCGCAGGCCGCACACTCATCGGCGGTGGAGCCGAACACAGGTCTCATCTCTGTGGAGGCCTGTAACCCTGGGCCCCCGGACTCATATCTGGCTGTTGGTCCCGGTCCGCTCGCTCTTGAGCCAGCCAAGCCAGGTTGGGCTCCAGTAATGGAGTTTACCGCTGCGGACATCTTTCAGAACTCGCCCTTTGGCAACATGCTGAACTTGTTAAGGTCTCTGTCTTTGTCAGGAGGCTCTGGGCCGAACTATGTCCGGCCCGAGTGGGAAGCAGGCGACGAAGGAATTCGGTGCCCACCCACCACCCACTTCATTGCGACGATCGAAGATTTAACCGACGTGCATGACTTCGACTCCGAAGAAATCGACGGTATGGACGATGATGCAGGAGAAGCTCCAGAATCCCTGGGGCGCGGGACTACTACCTTGTGACACGATATATACATGGTAGATACGCCCAATAAGGACGACAGCGATAATCCGGAAGATAAAACACCCGGGCAAAAGCCAAAAAGGCGGCGCAGACGCTGCTCAAAGTCTAGCAATTGCAAAAATAGCGACAAGAGCGCAAGACAGGTTGATATACCCGCAAACTCTGAAAGCAACAACGACCACATGGACCCAGCGATGGAGCAGGATGAGCCAGGTCACGCCAAATGAAGTTCGGAGCAAATACCCGATCACAATGATCCGGAGGGACGAGCTCATGAAGCCGCCCCAGAACAGGAAGATAGTCCGGACAACGATGCATTCATCATCCCGGACGAACAAGTGGAACGAGACAACCTCCACAGAAAGCTTATGGCCACCGCAAGAAGTCTAAAAAAGCAGAAGCAACAGCTCAAGGCCGCACAAGAAAAGCTCAGCCGAAGATGGAATAAAGTGCTAGACATCGAAGAAAGATATGGTGATGACCGCCATACGAAAAGCTATCCGAAGCGCAAGCTACTCCCAGAATTCGATGACGCAGCCGTTCCACCAAAAGAAAATTCGACCAAGAAACTAGACGTACCGCTTCACAACCATAACAGAGTGGCTGCGGACACTATGCACGATCTACGTGAGCATCTGGATAAGAAGGCCGGTGCATCCAGGTCCATCTATGGACCTAAAAGACACACCCCAACGAAGGAATATGGTCACCCAAATGCTCACACAAGCCAGATACCAGTCCGGAATAAACTCCGGACACAACAACAGCCGACTACATGCCAAAGCACGTCCAGATACAGAGGGGTTGCTCACCCCCTGTGCTTCACCGAAGAAGTACTGGACCATGAATTCCCACAAGGCTTCAAACCTGTGAACATAGAAGCATATGACGGCACCACAGACGCAGGGGTCTGGATCGAGGATTTTATCCTGCATATTCACATGGCTCATGGGGATGACCTCCACGCCATCAAAACCTTCCCCTCAAGTTGAAGGGACCAGCTCAACACTGGTTGAAAAGCCTCCCCGAAAACTCAACTGGGAGTCGGGAGGAACTCGAAGACGCTTTCAGGGCCAATTTCCAAGGGACCTATGTCCAGCCTCCGGATGTAGACAATCTAAATCACATAATCCAGCAGCCCGGAGAGTCCGCCCGCAAGCTTTGGAATAGATTCCTCACTAAGAAGAATCAAATTGTCGATTGTCCGGACGCCGAAGCCTTAGCGGCATTCAAACACAACATCCATGACGAGTGGCTTGCCAGACACCTCGACCAAGAAAAGCCAAGGACAATGGTAGCCTTAACAAACCTTATGACCCACTTTTGCGTGGGTGAAGATAGCTGGCTAGACCGTAAAGGCACCAGCAACCCCACCACATCCGAAATAAGGGATGGCCACGGGAAGCCAAGGCGTAATAAAAACAAACGCCAAAACAAGGAAGAGAGCCCGGATAACACGACGGTCAACACCGAATTCAGGGGCTCTCGACCTGATCAGCAAAAGAAGCCACTTAAAGACAGTAAAGAGGGACCGTCCGGCCTGAACAGAGTTCTGGACAGACTATGCCAAATTCATTGCACCCCGGAGAAACCTGCGAACCACACCCATAGAGAGTGTTGGGTCTTCAAGCAGGCCGGTAAATTAAATGCCGAACACAAAGGGAGAGAAACACCAAGTGAAGACGAGGACGAACCTCACCAGCCGAACATTGGGGGACAGAAAAAATTCCTGCCAGAGGTTAAAGCAGTAAACATGATCCACGCGACTCACACATCCACGAGAAGGCATGTACGTGCGCCCATAGACGCACACGATGTAGAGCCCATCGTACCTACATCTCATTACTGGATGTCTCGTTCCATCACTTTCGACCACATGGACGGCCGAACTAGTATTCGGCGCGGAGGATCACAGGCCTTGGTGCTTGACCCAATAATCGACGAATACCGTCTCACCCGTGTACTCATGGACGGCGGCAGTAGTCTCAATTTAATATACGAGGACACTGTCCGCAGAATGGGGATAAACCCATCCAGAATTAGACAAAGCAACACCACCTTTTAAGGGGTGATACCAGGCATTGAGGCCTATGGCAGGGGCTCAGTCGCGCTGGAAGTAATATTCGCCCCCCCAGGCAACTCCACAAGCGAAGAACTGCTCTTCCCCATTGCACCTTTCCAAAGCGGCTATCACGCATTGCTTGGGAGAATGGCCTTCGCCCGCTTCAATGCATTGCCACACTATGGCTACCTTACACTCAAGATGCCCGGTCCTCGTGGCGTCATCACCATTAGCGGACAGAGCGCTCTTCGCACGTAGAGAAACATGCGATGGCCCTAGCGGCCGGACTATAAGCGGCCTCCAAATATCACATACATGCCTGGTCATTAAGACCACAGACACGGTTAGACGAGTCTGGTAGCCTGATTCAACCAGGGCACCGTATATGTACCCCCATAGCGGAAACCAGGGGCTATAAATTTTTAATCCAGCCCCACACTTGGCTTGACCTTATTGGCAGGCCAACATCTTACACTTTTATTATTAATCGCATACTCATGTTGCACTCTCCTACAAGTTTTTCTTTTTTTTACAGACAACGTTCGCGCGAGACCCTTCCAGGATACGGCACAACGGAGACAAAGGCACAGACATGCAACAGGGCCCCGTTCAACAGGTTTCTTTTTGGATTAAGCCCCGGTGTAAACCTTTTCTACTGCCTCTTCTTGTTTAACCATCCCATGGGTTCTATACCCACAGAGGATACTGCCGTTATTGGCATTTGGCCACGACAGACTAAATTGCACGTACCTAGGAATTAAGGGCTTATAATAGGCTCTTGTCAAGCCTCTTTTCCTTTACAAAGACCGAATACCCTCGGGAGTGTTCGGCGTCACGAGTTTGGTCATATATGCATCAGCTCTAAATCATGTCTTTGGTCAAATGTTGGGTTAGCCCGACTCCTGGGTTTGCCGCCTTACGTTTCGTTATCACCGGCTAAGGCAGGCCAAAGGAGAACTATGCTACCTCTTGAGCACTGCGTTGGATTTCCCCGAAGAGGAGAGAATGATGCAGCAAAGTAGCGTAAGTATTTCCCTTAATTTTTGAGAACCAAGGTATCAATCCAGTAGGAGACCATGCACAAGTCCCTCGTACCTACACAAAACGATAGCTCCTCGTAACCAAAGCGATTAGGGGTTGTCAATCCCTTCAGGGTCACTTATGAGAGTGAGATCTGATAGAGATGATAAATAATATTTTTGGTATTTTTGATATAAAGATGCAAAGTGAAAAGTAAAAGGCAAAGTAAAAACAAAGCAAGTAATAAAGTAATGGAGATTGATATGATGAGAATAGACACGGGGGCCATAGGTTTCACTAGTGGCTTCTCTCAAGAACGTAAGTATTCTACGGTGGGTGAACAAATTACTGTTGAGCAATCGATAGAAAAGCGAATAATTATGACGTTATCTAGGTATGATCATGTATATAGGCATCACGTCCGAGACAAGTAGATCGAAACGATTCTGCATCTACTACTATTACTCCACTCGTCGACCGCTATCCATCATGCATCTAGAGTATTAAGTTAAAAACAGAGTAACGCCTTAAGCAAGATGACATGATGTAGAGGGATAAATTCATGCAGTATGATAAAAAATATCTTGTTATCCTCGATGGCAACAATACAATACGTGCCTTGATGCCCCTGCTGTCACTGGGAAAGGACACCGCAAGATTGAACCCAAAGCTAAACACTTCTCCCATTGCAAGAACTACCAATCTAGTTGGCCAAACCAAACGGATAATTCGAAGAGACTTGCAAAGATAACTCAATCATACATAAAAGAATTCAGAGAAGATTCAAATATTATTCATAGATAAGCTGGATCATAAACCCACCATTCATCGGTCTCAACAAACACACCGCGAAAAAGAAGATTACATCGAATAGATCTCCACAAGAGAGGGGGAGAATATTCTATTGAGATCCAAAAAGAGAGAAGAAGCCATCTAGCTACTAGCTATGGACCCGAAGGTCTGAAGTAAACTACTCACACTTCATCGGAGAGGCTATGGTGTTGATGTAGAAGCCCTCCATGGTGGATGCCCCCTCCGGCGGAGCTCCGGAACAGGCCCCAAGATGGGATCTCGTGGATACAGAAAGTTGCGGCGGTGGAATTAGGTTTTTGGCTCCGTATTTGATCTGTCGGGGGTGCGTAGGTATATATAGGAGGAAGGAGTATGTTGGTGGAGCAATAGGGGGCCCACGAGGTAGGGGGCGCACCCAGGGGGAGAGCGCGCCCCCACCCTCGTGACCCCCTCGGTTGTTCCTTGGAGCAGGGTCCAAGTCTCCTTGATCATGTTCGGTGAGAAAATCACGTTCCCGAAGGTTTCATTCCATTTGGACTCCATTTGATATTATGTTTCTTCGAAACACTGAAATAGGCAAAAAAAACAACAATTATGGGTTGGGCCTCCGGTTAATAGGTTAGTCCCAAAAATAATATAAAAGTGGAAAAATAAAGCCCAATATAGTCCAAAACAGTAGATAAAGTAGCATGGAGCAATCAAAAATTATAGATACGTTGGGGACGTATCAAACTACTGCGATTGTGCCCTGGTTATTCCGGATGAGCGCCTCAGTAGAAAAAGCCGAAAACTGACTGTCATGATATAGCGAGAGACTGTTCAACCACTCGAAGACTCACCGGAATCCCTAAAGATTCCTCCGCATTAACGAAGGGCCGTTTCCCGGCCATGTACACACGCGCCCGTATTCGGATGCACGCGAAGGTGCAAGAGGCTACATAGTAGCCCCACCACTATACTCCCATGGCTAAGCGAAAGTGTTAGAGCTATATAGTCCGGTTGCCTAGTTCGACGTGTGATCACCTCCTTAATGGACCAAGATGTTGGATCAAGTGTGATTAAGCATATTTTTTGCAAACACCCCCGCATTATATGCGTGGTGGCTGAAGCCAACGACTGCTATCTTTCGGATTACTTATACATATAAAAACGGCCGCAAAGGGGATACAATCATACTTCCGGGAAAAAGTATAAACATAGCCTCATAATTAAACTAAAACATTGTTTTCTGCAATGGTTCGACTTCTCACTCGAACAAGACATTCTTCGAGCACTGCGCCTCTATTAGGCGGGCACCTTCCGTGACTTGCACCAAGTAGTGCTCGGCCAGATATTGGCCTCCTGCCGGATCCTGGGTCGCTATTATAGTGGCCTCCATATCCGTCCAATAGGCTTTAACGCGGGCTAGAGCCATCCGCGCACCCTCTATGCACGTCGACCTCCTCGGGGCGTTAATCCGAGACACGGCTCCAAGGAATTGCTGCACCAAACCAAAATAGTTGTCCGGCTTAGGCCCCTTCGGCTAAAGATGGTCTATTACAGACCGCATTGCAAGCCCGGACAGCCTGTGGAGCTCCGCCATAGCAGCCATCTTCTCATTCAGCGGCAGCGGGCGAGTGGGAGCATTGAACTGCGACCAGAAAAGCTTCTCCACTTCTTCATCGCCTTGACCCTCGAAGAACTTGACAGCGTCAGTTGTACTATTCGCCAAGTCCACATATGCGTCTGCAGGACTCAAGAGCCCCGTCAGGGGAGCATACTTCGGATCCAAGAACTTCGTCCGCAGTAAGTATGAGCCCCCAACCACGATTTTGTCGGCCTGTTGGAGCTCCTCCCGCATACTGCGGATCTCAGTCCGCATCTCCTTGGTAGCATTAAGTGCCTTGTCCAGCTCGGCCAAACTAGCCTTATTCTCCTTTTTGAGGAGTGCATACCGGTCGGTGGCATTCTTTAACTCCCCAGCCATTTCGGCTATCTTTTCCTCGCTTCGGCGATGAGCAGCCTATTCGGCTCTCAATTCTTCGGCCGCCTTTAGGGCAGCCGCATTGCTAGCCCGAGCTTGTTCCTTGGCTTGAGCAAGTTCCGCTCTCAGGGCCTCCACGGCAGCAGCACCATCTACAGTGCAAACAAATGGCATTGATATTATGCCCCTCTTACATTTCCCTATACATCATAATAAGGGAAGCCTTGCACATACCCTGTGACTCCTCCAGCCGCTTATTCACTAGCGTGATATCAGCATCAATTGATCTGATCTGCCTCCTTAGTTCGGCAACTTCAACAGACTGGTGGGCTGCCGGATCCTTGTATACCTGCGCACATTAATGGCACAGCCATTAGTATATGATCCCCCGTTTGCCGCCTACGGCGGGCAACCAGAGTCTCAGGGGCTACTATCTATAGGGAGCACTCCTAGCGCGCGTTTGATAATCAAAAAATTGTGCATTTTTCACTACATACCTCAAAGCCTTTGAGCAGGCTTGTAAATGCCTCATTCAAACCGCTGGTAGCGGATGAAATCGTCATGAGCACCATGCTCATTAAAGAGAGGTGCTCCTTCGAGAGCGTGGCTCGCTCCAAACATCCCATCAGTACGTCTGGCCGGACACTAAACTGCACCAGACTCTTCTCATTGCCCCCGTAGGAGCCAAACGGTCCGGGCTCAGGGCGGCTGACATGTTACCCTCCGGCTTCGGCAGATCCGGACTCCTCCGTGACAACACCTCCATGTCGCCCGCTTCGTGAGGCGGAGAGTTGGGTGGAGTCTCACTCTCCATCATCTCCGGACGAAGGTCCCCCGAAGACGAACTCTGTTGAGAAGAGCTGCTCGCCGGACTACAAAAGACGAAGTCCTAGTTATGGATCTCGGAGTAACATCACGCCTTCGAATTAATGAATAACTTACGGCTCGGTGGAGGGCTGGCCCCTTGGTGGGCATGACGCGGTGAGAGTACCCGTCGCGGCAGAGCCCTCTGGTGATGTTTTCTTCCCTTGCTTGGGCGTCTCCACCTCCAAATCTTCGGAGACGGCCCTCTTCTTCCCGCGTGAGGAGGAGGCTTTGGCCTCCCTTTTCTGGCTATCCTCCATAGGATGGGTAGCGATTTCCTCGGTCTGGATGCATAGCGTCTGGAGTTCGGCTTCACTGCCCTTTCCTTCGCCTTTCCCTGAAGGGATTTTGCTGAGCGCCCAGCCCAGCATCTTTGCAATAGTGAGACCAGGCGAGCCTTCAAGAAGTGACATCAGACACCTAATTCTCTCCGCCTTGTTGAGCCATTCCTGGCCACGGAAGGATTTTCAGAATAATGGTTATGATAAATATAAATGAAGTGTCCGACTTTAAGGTTACTTACTTGGGCATCTAGGCGATTGCAGCTTAGGCCCGCATCCTCGGTGGTGTCCGGACACTTTACTTGAGGTTCGAAGAATAATTTACACATTCCTTCAGCCTTTTGGCCGAAGAAGTGCTTAATAGTCCATGGACCCTCCGGATTAAACTCCCACATCCGAAGAGGCCGACGTTTGCACGGCAACATCCGCCGGACTAGCATTACCTGAATTATGTTGACAAGATTTATGCCCCTCTCAATAAGCTCCCGGATACGACTCTGCAGTTCTGGTACATCGCCAGCAGGCCCATAATTCCGTCCTACGTCGGTCCAAGACGCTAACTGTGACGGAGGGCCTGAATGGAACACGGGGGCAGCTACCCACTTTGTGCCTCTGGGAGCTGTGACATAAAACCACCTCCGTTGCCACACATCGGATACTTCCGGAAAAGAACCCTCTGGCCATGGGGTATTGGCGTTCTTGCTTATTATGGCACCTCCGCACTCCGCATGTCGCCCCTCGATCATCTTCGGCTTCACATTGAAAGTCTTAAGCCATAAGCGAAATGTGGGTTGACGTGGAGAAAAGCCTCGCACACGATAATGAACGACGAGATATGGAGGATGGCGTCTGGAGCCAGATCATGGAAATCCAAGCCATAGTAGAACATGAGCCCCCTCACAAAGGGGTCGAGGGTGAGGCCTAGGCCTCGGAGGAAGTGAGGGATAAACACGACGCTCTCGTTGGGCTCCGGCATGGGGATAACTTGCCCCGGAGCAGGAAGCCTGTGTTGGATATCGGCGGTCAGGTATCTAACCTCCCTAAGCTTCGCAATGTCCTCCTCTTGAATCGAGGAGGCCACCCACTGGCCTGTTGCGTCGGATCCGGAGATACTGGGGGATCTGGGGTGTTGGAGCTTAGGTTTTGAGCACTGGATCTCGAGGTGCGAGAAGGAGCAAGAGAGGTGGAGAAGAGGCGTAGGCCCTGATCCCTTTATAAAAGGGATGAATACCAAGAGTCCTCAACGTGACCGCTCGGGACTTATCTAAAATACACAGAATCATACCAACGGTCGCCGTGGGGTCACATATGCCCACGTTAATGAAGATCTCATGTTAAGAGGGACACGATCTCTGCTTTGGCAGGACGTGCCAATATAACCACCTCGCAATGCGAGTCGAGGTGGAGCAAGAAACGCCGGTTCGTGTTGGACCAGGCCACGATGAAAGGGCACGACGTGCAAAAATTGCCAGCAGAACGGATTTATGCTAGGGTATGTGAAGACCATCTTACAGATTCGGACACGGTCTACGTGTTCGATAACCATCTTGGAGTATTCGGAGGAGGAACCCGCCTTGCAATGCCAAAGATAAGACTGCGCGCCAGACTCATCGTCATTGAAGCCTGGTTCAGGGGCTACTGAGGGAGTCCTGGATAAGGGGGTATCCGGACAGCCGGACTATATACATCATCCGGACTATAGAAGCGTCAAGATACAAGACTCAAGACTTCGGCTCGTGTCCGAATGGGACTCTCCTTTGCGTGGAAGACAAGCTTGGCGATCCAGATATTATGTTTCCTTCCTTGTAACCGACTCCATGTAAACCCTAGCTCTCCGGTGTCTATATAAACCGGAGAGGATGGTCCTTAGAAGGCCGATCACAATTACAATCATACCATCATAGGCTAGCTCTTAGGGTTTAGCCTCTACGATCTCATGGTAGATCTACTCTTGTACTACACATATCTTCAGTATTAATCAAGTAGGAAGTAGGGTTTTACCTCCATCGAGAGGGCCCGAACCTGGGTAAACATTGTGTCCCTTGCTTCCTGTTACCATCAGCCTAAGACGCACAGATCGGGACCCCCTACCCGAGATCCGCCGGTTTTGACACTGACAGACGTCTTTCGGCCCATATGAGGCCCTTTGTAACTCTTGGCCCATTAATGGCCCGTGCTGAAACTGGCTCGTAATGAACAGTGTATCACTTTATACCCATTAATGGCCCATTATTCCATTGGGCCGTTTCCAGCCCATGTTATCTTTCGGCCTTCTCAGGGCCCATTTATTCTTGGGCTCACTTCTAGCATTCGGTTACTTATGGCCCGTTACTGTCATTTTTTGCTTGTGGGCCAAATTCAGCCCGTTGTTACAATCGGCCCGTTTGTGGCCCGTTAATACGTTGGGTCGTTTTCATAGCGTCATCAAATACGGCCTATTAATGACGGCCCGTTATGGTCAGCCCATGAACGTACAATTCCAACTCTAGCCCGTTTACGGCTATAATGCGGTCTATTATTGGCCCATGTTTGGCCGATCGATCATATGGCCCATATAAGGCCCATTGATGATACAGCCCGTAGAAGGCCCATTGTGTCTACGGCCCGTAGAAGGCCCATTGTTTCTACGGTCGGTAGGAGGCCCAGTGTCACTACAGCAAACAAATAAACAAGACAATAAGGAAATAAATAAGTAAGCAACTTACGTTAGGCTATCACGGCTATTACACATATTACATCCACTGGGCATCAAAGTTCGCCACTAGTGCAAAAATAGGGAACAAAGCAGGATATAAACGCCGCAGCAAAACAAGTCCAGAACTAAAACCACTTCAGAAGAGCTTAAGAAACAATATCCTAGGTACCCATAATGTTGGCAAGATGCTTAGCAAGCTTATTAACTTTCTCTTGTTTGGCACTTAAATCCTCCATTGCTTGCTGTTGCACAAGAAAGTACGCATTTGATTTCTGCAGGGACTTCCTCAGTCCTTCGGCTTTTGCCGCAGCACAGCTGACTGATGCCTTTCAGTTTGTAGCTGAGACTGAAGAAGCCAAAGTGATTCAGGCACCGAGTTCGAAGAGCTTGTGCCAACGGTACTGGCCAGTAACTCGAACACTACATCAACACAGGACTGTGGGGTTTTCTCACTGTCTACAAGATCGTTTTTATCACCTTTCTTGGAGACCAACAGGGTTGTCTCACTATCTTGAACCTTATATGCATTACTTTATCTACCATTGCATAGTGGGGTGCTCTTCTCGAATATTATGTTTGCATACTACAAGAGAAACAAGCAGACACATCACAAGTTTAGCTTGTAGTATACGAAACTCATTTTGGTAAACCGGTTTAGTAGTAAGGTGGACAGGATAACAGCATGAAACAAACATATATCTATGTACTATGGTCATTGTATTGTCCATATCATTCTAGTTTATGTTGCCTAATAAAGATAGAGACACAGTTCAACTCATATATTTTGAAGACACAATAGCATAGACAGAATATAAGTGTGAGAAACTACACAGCATTAGCAACACTTGTAATGCGCATCACATGAGAACATAACTGTTTATACAACTTAAACTGAAATCAACATAGAGCAAGAAGTTAGAACAGCAATCCAGTTAAAGAAATAGGTTTAAAACATACCTGTTGCGCCATTAGAGTTTCAATTGGATCCTTCAAATTCGGAAGTAGTTGGTATGAGTAAATACAGTGATGCAATAGCAAAGGAGTATGGACCATAGTCACGGAATCTGACCTGAGAACAGTTGCTCTTCTGCTTTAAACATGGAGTTTGGGTTAGCTGTGGTGGCCTTCGTGCTTTGGGCACTGCAGTAGCTTTACAAACTGCTCGTGTGGGGGTACTCTGTGGTGGACATGGTGCTTTGTCAACTAGAAGTGGGTTACTATCCGCTGGGGTTGTGGTTAGATGGGTTGTAGCTGGTTCTCAGCCCAACTGTGTAAGTGTGCAATCTGGAAGAGTCTCGATTATGTGTGGTGGGGCTAGTTTGTGGGCTAGTACAACCATGGTTCTATCTGCATCGACGGGTAGCACTGTCTTTTGTGAAGAACGGGGTTTTTGCTCCCTTAGATACTGCCATCACCCCCTCCAATTCAAATGGATGATAAACAAGAAAAGAAATTGAACGTACAGACATTGTCTGATAGACAAATGTGGTAATTCACATATATGTTGTCTAACCAAACAGGACAGCATCACACAATTTCAAATATATGATGCCTAACTAAACAAGATAGCATGACACAGTTTCAGATATATGATGGATAACTTAACAGGATATAATGGCATAATTCAACATATGATGAGTATCTAAACAGGATGACATGACAAAAATATATGATGTCTTTCTAAAATAGGTTGGGATGAAATAATTCACATACATGTTGTCTAAGTATACAGGATGGCATGATATAATTAACATAATTGATTCATATACTAAGCAGCTGGCACTCGCATGTATGATCTCTAAACTAAGCAGATGGAATTCAATATTGTGCATATGATGTCTAAACTAAGCAATGCAAGACACCATATGCACCATAGGAGAAATATAAACATTGCAACTTAGAGCATACACCTTAGGTGGGATATAGGATTGGTCATCTTTCTCTAAATCCTCCTTTGAGGAGCTCCCTATAACCATCAAGATATATGCTTCAACAGTTACCATTGCCTGCTCTGAAGACCTTGTTTTCACTCCATATTTTTTCCATAACCGGCTCAAATGGCTGATACAGATGAAGAGTAGTTCAATATACACAGATTGTCGACTAATGAAATACGTAATGAAAAAAAGATGGCATGAGATAATTCACATATATGATGCCTGGCTACATGGCGGTGCATAATTCACATATATGATAACTGGCTGAAAAACATGGCATTGCATAATTCACATATCTGATATAGAAAGCAAACAGGAGGCATTCACACAAAGCATGTCTAATCTAAGCAGATGGCATGGCAATGCAAGACACCATATGCATGATATGAGCAATATAACCCAGCCAAGTTAGAGCATGCACCTCGGGGGGAATACAACTGGTCATCTGTCTCTGAATCCTCCTCTAAGGAGCTATCTATAACCAGCAAGAAATCAGCATCGACAGGTAGCACCGACTGCTCAGAAGACCTTGTTTTCACTCCAGAATTTCCCATGACCAACTCAAATGGCTGATACACAGGAAGAGTAGATGAATGTATAAACATTATTGACAAATGGAATACATTATGGAAAAAATATGGCACGATACAATTCACATATACGATGACTGGCTAAACAGGATGGCATTGCATGATTCACGTATATGATGCCTGGCTAAAGAAGATGGCATTGCATAATTCCCATATACTCCCTCCATTCCTAAATATTTGTCTTTTTAGAGATTTCAAATGGACTACCACATACGGATGTATATAGACATATTTTAGAGTGTAGATTCACTCATTTTGTTCCGTATGTAGTCACTTGTTGAAATCTCTAAAAAGATAAATATTCAGGAATGGTAGGAGTATGATATAGAAACCAAACAGGTGGCATTCACACAAAGCAAATCTAAACTAAGCTGATGACATATAAGATGTATAATGTAAGAAATGTGAGGCGCCATATGCATGATATGACCAACATCAGCATGCCAGGTTAGAGCAAACACCTCAGGAGGTAAATAGGCATGGTCGACTCCTTCTGAATCCCCACCTGAACAGTTATCTTCCTCTGGAATACAATCTGGAAATGCAGGAGGGGGACCCCACTTATCCCACCATGGAGCGGCGTCTGCATGATATTATATTCCCACGCAACGGTCTTCTCTTTTTCTCTACATGTTCAGTACGATTGTGTACAATATCTGACATGCATAATAAAAAAATAGTTAGATTTTGTAAGACCTAAGGGGTGCATGCAAAAATCAAGACTGATGGTAGCAAACGAGTGGATGGATCCAAAACTAATGATAGCGGGTAGATTATAGCTTCAGTTTAAAAAGGTAGACAATGGATCATCTATTATTTGTTGCCCACCCAACATGAACCACATAGAAGACCCCAGATGAACCAGATAGTACACAAATACAATTCGTAGCTGCCTCAATATGAGACCCACGGGCATTTTAAAACTCAAGTTTGAATGATAAAGTAGCAGGTAATAATAACTGATGTATAACGTAAGCAAACACGAAACACTGCGACCTCTCTTTTGGAACTATGTAGTCCTCAGGTTCGTCTGCTCAGTCGATGATGGTAATGCAGTTGGCGTGGCTGCGGCAACGGGGAAGATGATCTGAGGTGGTGAAAGAAAGTCTGCGGGGAGGATCTCTGCTGCAGCGAATGCTTCTGTCGATGGTGCACCTCAAGTGGGGTGGATGACGGCACGGCAGGAGCAGGACATAACACACAGAGTTTTCTTTGACGCCTATCTGAAAATGAAGTAAATCTGTAAGGGCTCCTTAGAATTGGAGGATTCTATAAATGCAGGGACATGAAAAACACAAGAATAGGATAGGAATGCACGTGCAAAACAGAGCATTTGGAAACATAGGATTTCAGTCAACCTGGGTGTTTGGTTCACATGAATTGGAAGAACACGGGAATGGAGAAACGTGGTCAAATTAAAGTCAAACCACGTGAAAATGAAAAAATAAGAATCTTATTATGCCAGTAATGCAATTAGTTCTGTTCTTAATGCATATTAATTTGAAAAGGACGTCCATGTGAATATTAAAATTCCTACGTTTTTTCTTCGAAAGCGACACCAAAGGAAGAAAATCCTCCAGTTTTGCTTTGCTCCACTCCTTCTAACCAAATGCACGAATAGTAGTTCCATAGCAAAGGATCCCTGACGGATCGACATGAATGCAGAGTAACAAAGTGATGCGACGAGTGTACAACCTCTTTGGCATAGCCTTGTGGACCTCAACATCATTGGGTTGGACATGGAGGATGGTGATGCTGGTGTGACTGTCGGAGGCGGGGAAGAAGATCCGAGGCCTCTAGAAACGGTGCCGAGGGTACTGCTTCGCTATGATGGACGGTTTCGTTGATGGAGCAGCTCCGGTGAGGTGTACGGTGGCGAGGCTGAAGCAGGACAAGACAGACAACGTTAATCTGAAGTGGGACTCTAATATCATCTGCAATAGATGATGTAAAATATATCACCAAAAAGTGCTAGATGTAAAATGCATCTGCAACGCAGTGGCCGCTCCGATAGATGATGTAACTACTATTCACTCTGAACTTAACTGAAGAAACTGAACTTTACAGTCGAAACTGAATTTTACTATCGAAACTGATTGAACTAGTAGCAGAGCATTGCAATAGATGTTTAGGGTGTTCCAGCACTAGTAGCAGAGAAGCAGTGATCTAAATCAGCAAACGCTCAAGCAGGGAACGCACTAGTAGAGAGCAAGTCGTGCAGTAGCACCATGAGCGAGTGCTAAAGCAGCAACTCCTGTAGCTGCCGGAGGTCGTGCAGCAGCAGCAGCAGCGCAAGCGAGAGCAAGAGCAGAGAAGCAGCATGAACAAAAGCAAGAGCAGTGCAGCAGCACGATCGACAACAAGAACAAAGCCGCAGCGCGAGCGAGAGCTGGAGCAGCTGCAGCTAGTGCCAGTGTGGAAGTCGCCGCCGAGGAAGCAACGACATGGGGGAGACATGCTGTGGATGATGTGGCCGACGACGGCACCGTTGATGGAGACCCGCCATGGCTGCTCGGTATCGAGCACCGGCAGCCCCGTGAGATTGAATAAAAGATAAAATGCAGCGGTGAGTGCAGAACCTCCTTGGTGGCGCCGAGTTGGCCTCGGCTTCATCGGAGGAATTGGTGAGGGTGTTGCGGTTCTATTGGGGCAGGTCAAGATGGCACTGTGGGGATTGAGGTGGCGCGATAGACGAGGCAAATGTCGAGGTAGCTCCTTGGAGGTAGAGGACGGGGCGGCTGATCCGGCTGGATGATGAGATCAATGACGGATCCTCATCCGGTGCGGTAGATGAGGGACAGCAAGCTGTTGTGGTGGACGACATAGTCGGGGAAGAGTCTCCGGCTGGGCGGTGGTCGAGAGGCCGATAGAGGAGCGTGGGGTTTCACGGGTTTTGGTGGCCTCGATGTATGAATGGGGGGACGAAGGGGAAGGGAGGGGGAACCAAGCTTAGGGACGCACTTGTCTGAAATGTAGGGTAAGTTACCAGCATACCCCCACCGGTTTTGACACCGTGACGTGGAGCTTCATTTTCGGCTGAGGGTAGAAGGGAGATTTCGCGTGTCTGGGCTGCGGGACCGATTTTGGATGAGGAGGGAGTTTTCATGTGCGTCGAAATTTCAGGATAACAAGGCGCAGCGCGGGTTGAAGAGGCAGGAGTTTCAAAGCAGGTGAGACAAAAGATACTCGAGCTTGAAAATTTCGGGATAACAAGGTGCGGATTCCTTGTTTGGCAGAACAAACTTAACATGTAAAAAAATTCATACAATACACAAGAGAGTCATGTCCCCTTTTACTATATTGCTATAGATGCCATTGAAAAAACTACAAGAAAAATGTAAAAAAAATCGGGAGAACAAGATTACCCTGTACAGTACCAAATCGACTCGCACTTCCCTCAACAACAACAAAAAACAAATCAATTCCCACCAAAAGAAAGAGAAATGTCCCTTTTTATATGATTACAAATGCGAGGATATCAAATTTCAATTTTTGAATCCATGTTATGTTGAATTCGAATATATCGTTAGGTGATCTTGCGGTTTATAATTGATGTAGTCGTACATTTTGATCTTCCATCATATATGAACATTTTACTCCACCATGTGAACATATATATTGTTGTCTACCATATGGACTAAATTTGAATCAATTTTCCTTATTTGAATACGATTATTGTCAAGTTATACAATAATTTAAATATTATCTTGATAACAAAAAACATGCATATAGCAGTAATCATATTTCACTATGAACTACATGTACCATACGATCTCCAATTCAAATATTTGTATCCATTTTATGTTGAATTTAAATCATAGTATGGTCTAGGTATCGAGATGTTCAGGATAATCTAAACCCTGTTTTCATATGTATAATTTTTGGCTGAATTGGGACAAATTTTGGTATAAGCTTCTTGCAAAACCGGAGATTCTCTCAACAAGCCTCGTGGTTCCGAGAGGGAACGTGTCACCTTTGTGTGCGAAACGATATACGCTGCCTCCCCCTTGATTTTCTTTACAGAGGCAACATAGAACTATATGAGTGCCCTGTTAAATTTTGGAATTATTTCAGGTTCGTTTGGCCTTTTTATACATTAATTGAGTTTCTGGACTTTTATATGTGCATAATCCAAATTTGAACTGCAAGCACATGCTTGGGTGCACCAAAGATGGTTGAAAAATCACATGTGTATCCTTGGTTGAATTTCTAGGTCCCATGGAAGAAATGAGAATGAAATTCAAACATCTGGGCGTCGTGATTCGGCCGAGAACATCGAGAAACTTAGATTTTAAATTCATGTAAATCCAAAACTCGTGTGGAAATCATGAAACTTGGCATGGTGTCATGTCATGGCACTAACATGTTGTGGTAAAAAATTAGGACGATTTGGAACAAGTTTTGGTATAGGGCCGTTTGGATTATGCCCACACCAGCCTGACCAAAACGATGGCATGCCAAAATTTTGGCGAAGGAAATAGCCGCCAGGAACTCGCCCACACTCTAGTGCAGAATCACAACGGCTGGCCAAAAAGTTGGTTGTGAGCCAAAAACTTGGCTGTGATCCAAACACTGGCCCAACCTGTGGTCAACGACCAAAATTTTGGAAGGGCAGCTTGGGGCTGCCATCCAAACAGCCACATAAGCTTCTTGCAAACCGAAGCTTCTCTCAAGAAAGCTCGTGGTTCTAAGAGGGAACGTGCCACCTTTGAGTGTGAAACGATATACGCTGCCCCCCATGAGTTTCTTTACAAAGACAACATAGAACTACATGAGTGCCCTGTTAAATTTTTGAATTACTCCGGGTTCGTTTGTCGTTTTTTATACATTAATTGAGTTTCTAGTCATTTAATGTGCATAAGTCAAATTTGAACTACAAGCATATGCTCTCGTGCACCAAAGTTGGTTGAAAAATCACATTTGTGTCGTCGGGTGAATTTCTAGGTCCCATGCAAGAAATGAGAATAAAATTCAAACATCTGAGCATCGTGGCTTGGCCAAGAACATTGAGAAACTTGGTTTTAAAATTCTTGTAAATCCAAAACACGTCTGAAAATCACGAAACTTGGCATGGTGTCATGTCATGGTACTACCATGTTGTGGTAAAAAAAATTGGCCGAATAGGAACAGATTTTTGTATAAGCTTCTTGCAAACCAAAGCTTCTCTCAAGAAGGCTCGTGGTTCTGAGAGGGAACGTGCCACCTTTGACTGCGAAACGATATACGTTGTCCCCCTTGAGTTTATTTACAAAGGCAACATAGAACTACATGAGTGCCCTGTTAAATTTTGGAATTATTCCGAGTTCATTTGGCCTTTTTATACATTAATTGAGTTTTTGGTCATTTAATGTGCATAATTCAAATTTAAACTACAAGCACATGCTCCCGTGCACCAAAGTTGGTTGAAAAATGACATCTCTTCCTCGGGTGAATTTCTAGGTCCCATGCAAGAAATGAGAATAAAATTCAAACATCTGGGCATCGTGGCTCAGTCGAGAACATTGACAAACTTGGTTTTAAAATCATGAAACTTGGCATGGTGTCATGTCATGGTAGTACCATGCTGTGGTAAAAAAATTGGTCGAATAGGAACAAATTTTGGTATAAGCTTCTTGCAAACCGGAGCTTCTCTCAAGAAGGCTCGTGGTTCTGAGAGGGAATGTGTCACCTTTGTGTGCATAATTCAAATTTGAAATACAAGCACATGCTCCAGTGCACCAAAGTTGGTTGAAAAATCACATGTGTGTCCCCGGGTAAATTTATAGGTTCCATGCAAGAAATGGGAATGAAATTCAAAATTCTGGGCATCGTGGCTGGGCTGGAAACATTAAGAAACTTAGTTTTTTAATTCCTATAAATCCAAAACACGCATGAAAATAATGAAACTTGGCTTGGTGCCATGACATGGCACCAACATGCTGTGGTAACTTTGCAGTCCGATTTGTGAAGGCGCACACATTAACAATCAACAAAGTCATTTTGGAACAAGTGATGTCACGTTACAATCGGAAACACAAGTATTGTTGAAACCGTGGGCGTTCTATTTACTACCATTTACGTGCCGCCACGCGTCCCCTTTTTTGTTAGCTAGGAGGCGCCATGCAGGGTAGCTATTTGAGTATGAGAGGCATGCGATCAGACCCCTGCGCGTGCTTATCGGGAGGAGAGCCCTTTGACCTCCATCTGCCGTCCACCTCTCTCCCAAGGTCTCCATTAATGGCGTGGCTATGTCTCACTCGACTGAGATTTAAGAGAGAAAAAAGAAAATCTGAAAGCACGAATCTTGATGTAAGATCCGACGGACCTATATAGCACCTACTGCGACTTATAGCAAGACTGCTGAATATATAAGGACGACGACAGTGGATAATAATTGTCTTACATAATTAGGAAGATAATTAAAAAATCCACATGCGGCTACGCCCGAAATACACAAGGGAAAAAGAAGAAGGAAGACAAGGATCTGGCTCACTGATCTCTACTTTCTTAATGCCTTGCTGCAGGCCGCGGGAACTAGTCTCCGAGGCGAGCGGCGATGAGCTCTTTCATGTCCTCAAGATGCTGCTTGAGAGCATCCATGGATTCCACCACTAGCCTTTAGCGCTCGATGCGGAGCATGTCATTCTCGTCCATAAATTTCTTGACGATGATGCCGGTCCTCTTCAACAAGGCACTGGTCTCCTCCTGCTGGTCTGCACTTCGGACGATCTTCGCCCTCAGCAGGTCGCGCTCGGCCCGGAGCCTCTCATTGCCCTCCCTTAGTTGTCGGATGATGCCGGTAGCCTGTTCAAACGAGGCTTTCATGTCGTCCTGCAACCTCGCCCAGCTAGAGATCTGATCCATCTGGCTATGGACGATCGCATGCATGCGCCTGTAAGAGTCGTCGCCTGCCCGCGAGACATTTTCCTAGGCCGCCACGGTGCGGCGGGATATCTCTGCTGCATTCGTGGTGTGGAGGGACATCTCTGCTGCTTCCGCGGCGTGGCCGGACCAGTCTGTTGCATCGACGGTGCGGCAGGACCTCCGTGCTGCTTCGGCTGCGCGGCAGGACCTTCGTGCTGCTACTTCTGCGCGGCGGGACATGTCGGCTGCTTTCGCAGCGAGGCGGGACATCTCTCATGCTTCCGCTTCCATGCTCGCCTCTCCCTGGTGGTAATCTCTCAACCCAGAACTCACGTTGGCCATGGCAAATGCAAGGGAAGGATGCTGAATGACTTGTTTGTTTTTGTGGATGAGGAGTTGAGGACGAATGTGCAGTCATCTTGGCATAGTAGTATTTATAACCGAGTACTAATACGCTCCTAAGTGGGAAACCGTTTAGGTTGTGATCGGTGTGAACAGGTTTGCAATTCAATATAGCGTGGTAGTAGTAGTAATTTGGAATGTGACGAGATGCAAGCTCAAAATTTATTGACGGTTCTAGTTTTGAAGTGCGGCACTATTCCCGGATGGCGTTACGTGGGCATGTGTTCTCGGCCTGGTGTAGCATATGCCATGGTAGTTCTTTTTCTACTGCTGTGTACGTGTAATAACTGGCACCATTGTATACATATCTTACGGTTAATGGGGCATTCGACAGGAATAGCCGCGTAGCGAGCTATAGGCTAGTCTTTTTTTCAGACGCATTAAACCTATCACTCGGGACTTCTCGCACGCACCATCATGCCACCCACAAAAACTTGTACTCTGAGTTTAGTACGTTATACAGGGAGAGAAGAGGTGCACGCACGCACTCATCCTCTCACACATGCACCTGTTTTTTCTCGAAAAGGAGGATGATGACCCCCGGCCTCTGCATCTGGGAGTCACACACGCATCTGTAGCTACGAATTGTAGTGTCCTCAACCATCCGATTGGCTCTATCATAGGATTCACGTTGCTCCTTGGCCATGATATTGAGAAGTTTAAAACGCGGAGTCTAAGCTGGAGGCGCGAGGTTTTGGTTAATGTGCGGGCCGCACACGGCACCAACACGACACGAGCTTCGTCTGCCTGGTGCGCAGTCCGGTGAGTTGTCCAACACAACCAAGCCCTTCTTGGTATCTATGCCTCGACTTATGTGCATAGAAATTAGGGTTGGAGGGAGTACTACTACTAGTAGTACTACTTTGATGTGTCGCGTCAACTCGCACAAGTATGAAACACTTTGTGAACAAACAAGCATATACTCCCTCCGTTCCAAAATACTACTCTACTTGACTTCCATTTGTCCAAAAATGGATGTACCTATATACTGAAACATGTCTAGATACATCTATATTTTGACAAATGGAAGGCATGTATTGTGGAACGGAGGGAGTGCTTGTCATCAAAATGGACAAAAAAGGGATGTATCTAGAACTAAATTACGTCTACATACATCTCCTTTTATCCATTTTGATGACAAGAGTACTTCTTACCCAAAGGAACTTTATATCCAACAGACACTAAATATTCGTTCAACTGTTGGAAATTACTGATTTGATGTCAAAGTAATTGCTGCATCACTACTAAAACCCAGCATTTCTTAAGCTAAAGTAGACCAAGGTAATCCCTATATTAGCATATTACTAAGATGAACAGAAGGCATTGTAGAAACATTTAGGACGTGAGATTGTCAATCTGAATGTGGAGGGACACCAACTTAGCCCCGGCCAGCAGCTTGGGTGGAACTGTGAAGAAGGTCAGCTCCTGCACGGCGACGTCGTCGGGATCTTTGTTGCTTGTCACCTCCATTTCCACCTTGACGGTGTCGATCGTGCCTTTGGGCTCCCTCGGCGGGCCGTTCGCCCATAGCTTGGCCATGTAGTGCGGCAGTGGGGACGCCCCCGCTATGATGCAGATGACCGACACGGTGATAGGCGCACCGACGTCGAGCACGCCGCCGATAAGAGAAACGCGCGGCCGTCCTCCTCTGTGAATAGCAAGAGTTGTGGCTCCGACAGTGGCACTTGCAGTTGGAGCACCTTGTCGTACTGGATCCTGTGCACGGGCATGGGATGCGTGGTGCTGATGTGGTGGTGGAGCGCCGGCGACGGGCCTTCGTAGCCGCAGACGGGCACGGGGCATTTGCAGGACGCGAGCAGACACACGCTCTAGTGATCGGCGAGCTTCTGGTAAGTGACGTAGAGCCCACAGCCTTCGTGGAGGCACTCCACCCTCACCTACAGAAGGACGGCGTCCACCGCCGTGTTCCGCACGTCGAATCCACCGCCACGCTCGCACTTCTGGCACTGCCACTGGTTCCAAGGGCGCTCGACGCTGCAGTCCGCACAGGCCAGGTGCCCTCCCTTGCACTACAGAAATCAATTGAACAGCACATCAATCAAGAAACCTGCACCTTGCTCGATCAGCCGAATGGACGAGGTGTATTCAAACCTCATACACTAGAGGCATCAAGGGGCGGAGGCACAAGGGGCAGTGGAGCACGGTGAGGTCCATCAAGACCTTAGAGAGCTCCATCGTCGGGTCCTGTTCCGTCTGCATAATCTCGCCCTCCTCGTGCACAACCATCTCTCGCTTTAAGGCCGGGGCATTACAAAGCTTTACCGTCACATATTTATACAACTTCAAGGTGCATTAAATCAACACATGCAAGTATCAAAAGGAGAGTCATGGCATGCATGCATGCATTGTAATTAATGCATCGGTAAACGTAAATTATTGAAATATATTGAGTGCAGTGATTTGATGTGTCGCGTCAACTCGTACATCAATGAGAAGTTTGATTATCCTCTCCCTCGTGGACTTAACTGCACCTGCCTTTGGTTGTATGACAGGTTGGCCACCCACATGTTGGGCCCACCTATCATACACGCAAAGGCAGGAGCATCCCTCCCTCGCCCATGAGCATGGTGGCTGGCAAGACTAGGAGAAGCTTTCGCTACACGCTCTCCCTCCTGCACGCGGTAGACGTGCAGCAGTTCAATCGGTGTCAGATGGCCAGAAGCATACTGTAGTACTCCTCGAGTGCAGTAGTACTCCATCATTGTTCAACTTCCCAAAGAGGCGAAGAGCCAAGCGCAGCCCGGACACTCGTGTGGCAGTTTCATGTGTAGAGTAGTCTAGGATAGCATGTACCGTGCCTGTAAGATTAAAATTGTTGGGGTCGGCTCCATGCTATGTGGCCGTCTCGAAGTTTTTTTAAAAAATAAAATAGTCTTATGGCCCTACGTGTCATCCTGGTGATTGTAGTTTTCACTCTCATCTGGTCAAGAAAAGAATATATATTTTAATTTGTGGTGGGTAAATGTTAGAGGTTGCAGCAAATATAATGTACACTGCGGGTCTTTCAGCCAATTTTAGAGGCAAGCATGTGGGGCCAGTGCTATGATGTGTCGCATCAACTCGTACAACGAGGAGAAGCTTGATTTTACTACTACACGTCTTCTCCCTCGCCCATGCGCGCGGTTGCTCAGAAAAGAGGACATGATTTTGCTTATAGTACTGCAACAAGCTATCCCTCCAGCTCGCAGTGGATGGACATGCAGCAGTGGATTCGACACTGTAGAAGCAGTAGTAGTAATATCATTGTTCATCTTCTCGAAGAGGCGAAGAGCCAAACGCAACCCGAACGTGGCAGTTGTGAACATTGGAGCACGCATATAGCCAGGCTCTTGCATGAGACAAAATTGCTATTTGAGCCCACTATTGTACTAGTATGTACTGCTACTTGCTATTATAGCCCTATAAACCAGAAAGGAGTATTTTCCTTTCTAGAGATTTCAACAAGTGACTAGACTACACCGAGACAGAGTACATATGGAGCAAAATGAGTGAATCTGCACCGTAAATAAATACGTAGTTCTCTCGTTTTCCTCTCTGAGGTGCACAATATTGAGTATATTGACTAGTCTCTTTTTGACACGCATTTATGTTTTTTTGACATAGTACAGACGCAAAGCGCTCATATACACGCGCATACACTCACCCCTATGAACGCACACACGCACACCCTACCCCTATGAGGCTGCTGCCAATGCATGGGTGCTTAAATGAGGTGCTAAGCACATTAAATAGCTTAGCAACTATACTCCCCAATGCATAGGTGCTTAGCTTATGGTTGCTAAGCTTGCTTCATTTAATGATCTAACAACTAAAGCTCTTCATGTATTGGTGGGCTTCCTTCCTTTAAATGTTTTGCCTAGGTTCACGCACTTAGCATTATTTCTTTCTCAGGTCACCACACTCATCTCTCTCCTCTTAAATAACTTGCCACATCAGATTTTCTGCCTACGTGGAAGGCTTAGCACCTGTACAAACTGGAGCATTGGGAGGAGCCTGAGCACCTTCGAAAGACTGAGTCGGCACTATCATCTTGAAATTTACGAAGTCACCATAGGCACCTCGTCATCGACGGTAACGTCTCCTGACATGTGATAGACGCGAGTGGCAGTCGCCTCCATAGGTGCTTGAATGCCAAGGAGGGAGAGGGTAGCGGTTCCCGAGATGTTGAACGGTCAATGATGCATCCTCAATTACATGCAGAGGGAATTAATTGGAGAAGCAGAATAGAGCCAGCACGATGTGAATGCAACAGAGTTTGGACTCTCATATAAAGGTGCCCCACCACTCCAATCCATCTACTCCTAAGACTCTGCGCAACACTACTCACTCCAATCCAAGACCAAGTGACCAGAAGCCACAAGCACCTATGGAGGCGATGGATGCGAGCGGCAGTCGGCTATGCCAAATCATCCAAGGCGCCGGCCTATGGCCTCGCACCGCACAGCGTTTCCAAACGGTGCTGGCGACCGCCGGTATCGTAGCCATCATCGACGTCGGCTTCGCCTCTCGCATGGACGACATGATGGTCAACTCCATCCTCAAGTTCACCGCCGTCAAGAAGCACACGGACGACCTTGCCATACTGCTCCAGCCCGCGCACCCAAGCTCCTCATTGCTTGCCACCCTCATTGGCCTCCATGGTGATGAACTCTTTCAAGCCCTGGTGGCCCTGCAGGTGTCGGAGGTCGCCACGAAGAATGTGCACCTCGAGGCTGTGCTCGCCGCGCAGCGCCTCGCCATGCAAGAAACCGTCGACCTGCACATCCACGTCTATGAGGAAATCGTCTATATAGGCCACTACAAGGCAAGCAAGGATAGAAGGATGTTGGCCTTCTTCCAGCGGCTGGAATCTTTGGACGCCATTGTTTAGAAGCACGTCGACATGGCCACGAAAGCCGCTGCTACTGAGGCATCGCTCGGTGGGCCAGCGCCCTGAGTCGAGGAGGTGGACGTCGTCGATGGATGCATCTCTTCTTCTTGCCTCCTGTAACCAGCACTGCATCGCCTCGTGGCACTAATGTTTTATTAGTATAGTACTCCCTCCTTTCCCAAATATAAGTCTTTCTAAAGATTCCAGCAAGTGACTACTACATACGGAGCAAAATGGGTGAATCTACACTCTAAACTATGTCTACATACATTTGTATGTTGTATTCCATTTGAAATAGTATCTAAAAAGGCTTATATTTAGGAACGGAGGGAGTATATGGCATTTTTATTCTAGTCGTAATGTTTTCACTGTGAGGTGGGCCGCAGTTGAGCAAACCCACCCTGCCCACCGAGCGTCGACCGAGTTTAGAATTAGAAGAGAGAAATGAGGAAGGAGAGCTAGCTATAGCACGGACGCTATTATCAGATGGGACTCTTGTTGATAGAATAGGAGTACTGAGCACTCGTACCTCTATTTTTTGAGGGAAAAATTAGTCGTATGTCTAGTACCACTAGTTGGGTGCGTGCGACCTATAGTTGTCATCACTTTAGGTCTCCTTTTCGAACTGCAGCTACGCTTCACAGTACATATTTTTCACGCATTTATCCTCCTATATGTACCTAGGCTATTTCCACGTGCTCCCATTCGCCGACATGTGGGACATAGAGCATCTGGGTCATAGTGCATGCACGACTCGGAGCATATGTCGGGGTACTTTACATTTTAGACCTCACGAATTACATGCAAACCCCCGCAGAAGAATAAATAAATAAATGAATTACTACATGAAACCGGATTATTTTCATAGAAACTGGAGCACGTTCATTAAATTTTGGACATAACATGTTTATAAAAAATGACCAGACCTAAACCAGTCTAAGGGCCTCTTTGATTTTTCCCGCAAAAAGGGCCTCTTTGATTCGCAGGATACTGAAAACACAGGAATGGGGAAAGTTTGATGGCGATGAACCGAGACGAGGAGAACTCTAATTCAGTTAGAGGTTAGAGTTAGATTCTAACCCTGAACTAACCCTGAACTAACTCTAAACCCAAGAGGTGTATGGATGGCAGGGTTAGATTGACAATAAATGCTCTTTCTCAATCATTTGATTACTTTGGACCCTATTTCCTGCTGGATTTGATGTGGCTGGCTCTTGTGTGGCATCCTCCTGCTCACAATTGACATAAACAAACCATCTTTACAAATCAAGCATGCAAAACATGATAATTTTTACTTTGTCCATACAAATGAGCTATCCCACTTAAACATACAAGTCGTCAATCAAGCTTCACAAAAAACCACTCCATGAAACAAAGCATGGGCTAACTCATCATGGAAGTCATTCACGATAGGGAGGGAGCCCGGAGCCCCTCACGCACCGAGGGAGGAGCTCGCCATCGTCGCTCTGGAGGAAGGCTCTGTAGAGCCCAAGCCCCGGGAACCCCTCCAACGCCGGCCCTTGCAAGTTGAGGTCGACACCGGCATGGGTAGCAGGGCCGCTTGCCGCCGACTGGGAACTTAATCTTTGGGCCTCTAGAAATAATGCAAGCCTGAAACTAAAATACCTAGAAAGGTGAACTGAATCTTTGGGCCTCTAGAAATAATGCAAGCCTGAAACTAAAATACCTAGAAAGGTGAACTGAATCTTTGGGCCTATAGAAATAATGCAAGCCTGAAACTGAAATACCTAGAAAGGTGAACTGAATCTTTGGGCCTCTAGAAAGAATTATTACCTCCTCAAGCAGCATCAAACAATTCCATGCGTGCACCACAAATCTATACCAAGTTTGATCAGGATCTACTTTTCCAAATTAGAATTAGCGCTAGGGCGAGCAAGATCATTGATATGGCTGTGAGACAGAGAAGGAATGAACAAACTCACCCCTCTCGCGACCTCCCTGGTAGATGCACCGCCGCCGCGCACGATAGAGGGAGAAAAACAACTGGTGAAGGGGGAGCAGGGCGACCTTCGAATGAGGGAGAGGGCGGCCAGAGTAGGGCGGCGGAGGCCAAAAGGAGAGGGCGGATGGAGGAGAGAGAGGGCAAGCAACGCTTGGACGGGCGGCCCTATGGGGAACAGAGAGGAGTCGTGCGAGATGGGGGAGCGATCTGGTGCGGGCAGGGGAGATTTTTTTAGTTCTCTTTTAGTGGGCCCGAGGATAACTAACCCAATTAGAACCTCTCCACTGGGCTAGTTTTTTTAGCTGGGTTAGAGCAAACTAGCTCAAACTAACCCCTCCTGTTTCGATAATTTGAGACTATTTCAACCCAAACTAGCCCTAACTCAGGGATCCAAACAAAGAGGAGTAGTACTGTACATGCTACAGTATGGACCGTAGCACATTGTTTTTTATGGCCATATCACCAGATTGTTTTCTACTGCTGGTTCACTGGGCTACCGTGGTTCGCACTGCTGGTTCACTAGGTTGCTGTGGTTCGCACTCCTCCCACCTGAGTAGTAGTAGTATATACTGCATCATTCTTTGCTCCTTCTTACTACTACGTACTTCGCCGACATGTGGGAGAGCCAGCATCCGGGTCGATGTGTCATGCACCAGATTAGAGTGCAGAATGGAAGGGGGGCATCACCCCGGTCGGAGCGCCAGTAATTCATGACTATAGTGAGTAGTCATATCACAAGTCTTTCCAGCAGTAACGTGTCGTCAAATCGCACAGCCCGACCTTTCCAGCAGTAAGTTTGAGAATCCGCCACTCGCTCACCCTCCTTGCCTCTCTGTCAAACCGCCTACCCGAAAACTGTCGCGCGTACTGCCTGGGAAAAGCCCCACCCTCAACTTTTAACTATGCGAAAATAGTTCGAGCTTGTTCATTCTATATAAATACTTATTGTATGTTTATTCACCTGTGGGGTTGTTCAATGAATGGAGGGTCGGGGAGCACAAGTGAACAATACTAGTACTACTAGTAGTAAGTAGGAGTCGAGTCACCTTAAATAGGAGTTTCTTTTCTTTAATGCCACATACACAAATTGAAATGCTTGTTGTGGAGAGAAAAAGATAATCACTCCACTATATATGTACGCAGGGGCCTGAGCACTTGCTTTACTAGGGTTGTTGTCTTCATTCTCTCATCCTCTCCAGATCTAAACAAGACAGCGGTAGCAACATTTTCTCTATACTCACCGCTGGTCATAGATCCGGCCGGATCCCTTCGGCCGGTATGTGTAGAGGACTAAAAGGTGCATCGTTCACGCGGTCATCACCGCCGAGGGAGGAAACCCATAGTTGTCGGTGGGGCCCGACCCTCTGCCTGTGTCGTTCTCTCCGACACATCGCCGGCTCGGGAGGTCCTCCAACCCTTCTTCCTTCCTGTCGTATTGTGCGCAGATCGGACCTACCACCGCCGACATCCCGACGAACCTTGGGTGCAAGTTCTTCGAAAGCGGCCTTGCTCTACTGCCCCAGCTCCCAACGTGTCTGCATGTGCATTTTTGTCTACTTCCATCAGCTCTTCCAAATCCACCTAAATTTTTAGTATTATTAGAGGTAAAGCTACTTCATGCATTCGAATCTAGGACTTGGTTCAAACAACAAAGAAAGGGGGAAAGTCGTAGCCTGAATCTAGGACTTGATTAAAAGAGGAAATAATAGGGGGAAAGTAGTAGAGACCGAGTACCCAACTGGTCTCTTGGTTGAAATGGGAAATAATGGGAAATAATGGGAAAACTCAGTACAAACTGGATAAGGAACAGATCTATTATTGGTTGAAAAATGGATAGAAAGTGGCGGCTGGTGGACAAGTCAACAGTGCATATCCAGGATTAGATTTGCTGCCCTCACATAGTAAAAGGTCTCCAGGATTAGATTTGCTGCCCTCACATAGTAAAAGGTCTCCAGGATTAGATTTGCTGCCCTCACATAGGAAAAGTTCTCCAGGATTAGATTTTCTTCCCTCACAAAGCATGAACAAACTCGGCATCACCACTTTATGCCTCTTTGTAGGTACATTGTGCTGATGCTCGCACTACCTAATGTAAGGGCGCATGTAAAATGAAGCGATCACACTGTTACCTTAAGGACATGTATAACCAGTGTTATTGTTAATCTAATGCCTCCAGTGATATGATGCAATTAAACTGTGTTAACAAATGGTACTCCTGTTGTTTTCCCAAGTATGATACGTAAGTTGCTTCTTTACGCTGTTGAGTGACGTGGTGTCCCCATGGTCCCATGCCCTTAAACCAACTCTTTAGCTGCTACTGATTTACTGTATCTGGTAAACAAGCAATGCCACAATTAAAATAATCCCATATTTGACGAATGTCATAGTTGATCGTAATGCTTCCGGTAACATGAAGCATTACTGACGTTTTAAGATTTCTACTGTCCTTGTGTGATTGCCATGAACATAATTAATATGCTTCTTTTCATTTCGTGTATGTTTCGTATATTCTTATTGACCAGCAACTGTTTACTTTCTATCTTTTTGTGCAGATAGGGATATCCATTTCACCTTGTTGCTATTGTGACCTTTTGGTGAACTGCACAAAACACTTTTTTTGGAATGAGTGTCTTGTGCAGTTCAACTAAAATGTCACGTGGGCAACATCTCTCAGTTTTGGTGGAACTGCCCAAAATGGTGACTGGAGTTCCCAAAATCTCCGTCAAATTCTGTTGGTAATCACGTGCAACATTTTATTAGCCTTTGCAAGATGAGTCGTCAATGTCACCACAATGGCACTTTATTTTAGTGGAACTGCACAAAAGGATAAGCAAATTATAGTTGCACCTTACATGAGCAGGACAACCAACCTTAATGTTGCTCAATTTTAGTGCAACTACTAAAGAAGAACCTGTCAGCTCACGAGAGCAAACTTCTTGCTAGCTGAATGATGCAATCTTTGCTTCATTTCAGGTGAACTGCAGAAAAAGGCGCATGAATTCAATCATGGAGCTGTAGGTTGACCTCATCCGAGTGGAGTTGCAGGTTCACCAGATCGAGTCGTGGCGGCATAGCGCCCCTCACACCGGTCAGTATTGTCCTTTATCAACATGATTGTGCTTTGTCATGTTGTGCCAACGTTGTATTTTTTAAATAAAGTTGTTCTACCGCAATCTTTTCTCGTTTTGGAAATAAAGTTTGCTTCAACTAGTGCCACTATTATAGTAATTTCAAGGGATGCGTCAAAGATTGACGCATCAGGAACATAGATAGAATTGGTGGCCAAAAGAAAAGGCCAATGTTTGTACAACCATCTCTACGGCTGCTAGAGTCCTAAATCCATGCTCTTTCTTATCTGTGCAAATAGGAATACTCTACTACAGATGTTGTGATGGTCAAGAGAATTCGCCAAGTTCTTGGGTTGTATGACACGGCTAGCCAAGATGGATTTAATCCCGATATTCACTTTATCAAAAGGCTCTAATGGGTTGGTTCTGAATCTTGCAAGCTAGGAATCAATGAGATGTGTAGGCATCTTTGTTATACTTATTATTTGAATCTTATTTGTTGGTTCTGAATCTTGGAAGCTGGGAATCAGTGAGATGTGTAGGCATCTTTGTTGTACTTATTATTTGAATCGTATTTGTTGGTTCTGAATCTTGCAAGCTGGGAAACACGGCATGATGATGCAGAGGACATCAACCATAACAAACTGTTCAAACTTGGTAGTATTGTCTGTGTGAATGTGCGGCAAATGTGCTGATCATGTGTGTCCTGAGAATAATAATTCTAATTGTTGTGCATGTTGATCCTATGGCACTGATAGAACGAGCCAATGCATTGCTTATTTTAAGAATACATTTTAATTAAAGATAATTAAATTTAAGTAAACTGACCACTAACACTTGTTATTTTAGTACCAATACAGACTCGCTCGTGAACCGATGTGTGTGGCCAGAATAGGTTTCTTAATGGAGGCATTTGAATGCGCCGAGGGGGCATATTCTGTAGGGCGTGCAGTGGGTGAGGGAGGGGTCGTTACTGTTGTCGCCTATACACACTCATTTTACTATTGAATCCAGTTCCCCAAGAGCTGAAAAACAAACTGCTGCTGCCGCCTACTCACTCGTTCACTTGAAGAGACTCCAATGGCGATCCGAGGGGTGAGCCTGCTGGATATGGACTTCAGCAAGGATTTCACCTTTGAGTTCTCCATTCAGTCCCATGGCGGCACCAAGTTGAATGTGATGTACACTAACGATCCGGACTCAGTGAAGCTCTGCCTCGCCGAGTTCAAGCAATACTTACAGGACGAGAAAGCACAAGGTCGTAGTACTAGGCCTTGTGCCCATCCATTCGTCTCCTGACAGGGACCAGCGGATCACGGTCTCCCAGGTATGCATGCCGGACGAGGTTCTCGTCTACCACTGTTTTAGGGCCATCAGAGGTTCTGGAGCATTCGCCCGTTTCATCGGTAGCACCGACTGCACCTTCGCTACGGTGGAGAGAAGGAAGAACGCGATGATTCGGCCATCTGGTGCAACAAGCTTGTCGATATCCAGAATCAATACAAGATCATCGGCAACGGGCAGGAGAAGGACTCTGTGGTTGACCTCGCCAAGACCATCATCAACCCCTGCTACGGCAAAATGAAAGAAGAGAACGATACCAAGGAGCTCCACCGGCCACCCTGCATCTGAACAAGTCAACCCTCGTACTCCCCTCTGTCTGTGTCTTCCCCCGCTCCGGTTCATTCGGTACACGGTCTCGACGTCGTCCTCCACCTTGGTGCTGTTGTCGTGGTGCCGCCGTCTGTCGTTCCCAACATGGTCAGTAAAACAAGAGGAATCGGGAGACAACTGTTCGTCGAGAGGCTGACAGTCCCAGGCCCACCAGGTCCATGGCCTAGGTTTTGTTGTTTAACATGGGCAGCCCATGAGGACGGGTCGTCGACCCATTGGCCGGGCAGCTGAGGTTGCTGCCAGCCCACCCGAGTTCAAGTCTCGGCTTGGACGTGTGGTGCTCGCGGAGTTTCTCCTATAAAAAATGCCAACGAGGGTTAGCCCTTGGGTTGGTCTCATTTTTTTAACATGGGCAGCCCACGACAGGTTTCAACGTATTTTGGATCAAGCGGCCTCTGGGCCTCCCAACCTAGCTTTTCTATAACATGAGCAGCCCAAGTTATGTTTGTTTTTTCAAGACGACGCACAGCTCAGTTCTTTTTTTCTATAAGAATGCAAAACTAAACCTATGTTTTCCCTTTAATAATAATAATAATAATAATATAAGAATAATACTCTTAAGGGGTGTTATAATAATAATAATAATAATAATATATAGGGTAGGTCTATTATGATAACACCCCTTAAGAGTCTTATTCTAATAACACCACCCTTATTCTGCACACCCCCAACAGATCGCCGCCGCCCCTCCCCTCCCAGCCTTCTTCCGCGGCAGCGGCCTGGGAGTGTCGCCGCCCCTCCCCTCCCGGCCTTCTTCCGCGGCAGCAGCCTAGGAGCGTCGCCGCCCCTCCCCTCCCGGCCTTCTTCCGCGGCAGCGGCCTGGGAGCGTCGCTGCCCCTCCCCTCCCGGCCTTCTTTTGCGGCAGCATCCTGGGAGCACCGCCGCCCCTCCCCTCCCGGCCTTCTTCCGTGGCGGCGGCCTGGG